>NC_079221.1:45031823-45154323 GCF_029633865.1 Lampris incognitus
TCTGCCTCCCCCTCCCTTTATTGGATCCGTCTCCTTTTTTTCCCCTCTTCCCTCTCGACTCGTCTGTAAGTGTAACGCTCTCCACAACAGCTCTATTATTTTGTTTAATCAGTTTGGTTTGGAATTAGCACATTTTTGATAAGATTCTGCCCGTCTGACAGATGTGTAAAGGCTCTGTGTGTCATGCGTTACAACATCGAGTAGCGTTGTTATATTCAGAATCAATGGCCGTAGGAATCACAGTGGAGTTGCACTCTGGCGTAGTCCAGTTATTAGTTGCCTGCAGTGAATTCCCTGCAGCAACTAAACAACAAGAAGAAAGGAAAAGAAAGAAAGCCACTTTATTCGTGATTGTAAGCAAACATACAACGAAATTCCTCCCCTGTATTTAACCCGTCCTATTGTATAGGAGCAGTCAGCAGGAGCAAGACAGAATACCTATGTGTGAGTGAGAGGGAGGACAGCGGAATGGTGAGGATGCAAGGAGTGGGGGTGATGAAGGCGGATGAGTTCAAATACTTGGGGTTCAACCGTCCAAAGTAACGGGGAGTGCAGAAGAGAGGTGAAGAAGAGTGCAGGCAGGGTGGAGTGGGTGGAGAAGAGTGTCAGGAGTGATGTGTGACAGAAGGGTACCAGCAAGAGTTAAAGGGAAGGTTTACGAGATGGTGGTGAGACCAGCTATGTTATATGGTTTGGAGACAGTGGCACTGATGAAAAGACAGGAGGCGGAGCTGGAGGTGGCAGACTTGAAGATGCTAAGATTTTCACTGGGAGTGATGAAGAAGGACAGGATTAGGAACGAGTATATTAGAGGGACCGCTCAGGTTGACGGTTTGGAGACAAACCAAGAGAGGCAAGATTCAGATGGTTTGGACATGTGTGGAGGAGAGATGCTGGGTATATTGGGAGAAGGATGCTGAATATGGAGCTGCCAGGGAAGAGGAGGAGAGGAAGGCCAAAGAGGAGGTTATGGATGTGGTGAGGGAGGACATGCAGGTGGCTGGTGTGACAGAGGAAGATGCAGAGGACAGGGAGAGATGGAAACGGATGAGCTGCTGTGGCGCCCCCTAAAGGGAGCAGCCGAAAGTGGTAGCAGTAGGATTGTATAGGAGCAGTGGGCAGCTGCAGCACCCGGGGACCAACTCTGGTTCTTCCTTCCACTGCCTTGCTCAGGGGCACAGACAGGAGTGTTAACCCTAGCATGCGTGTCTTTTTGATGGTGGGAGGAAACCGGAGCACCCGGAGGAAACCCACGCAGACACGGGGAGAACATGCAAACTCCATACAGAAAGGACCTGGGACGGCCTGGGGTTCGAACCCAGGCCCTTCTTGCTGCGAGAACACAGTGTGAACCACTGGACCACCGTGCTGCCACAACCTTCTCTATCAAATGAAGAACACGCCTCTCTAGGGGCGGCACGGTGGCCCAGTGGCTAGCGCTGTTGCCTCACAGCAAGAAGGTCCTGGGTTGTGTGGAGTTTGCATGTTCTTCCCCTGTCTGCATGGATTTGCGGGTGCCTCCGGTTTCGTCCCACCATCAAAAAGACATGCATGTCAGGGTTAGTACTCCTGCCTGTGCCCCTGAGCAAGGCAGTGGAAGGAAGAACTGGAGTTGCTCCTACACAGTAGGATAGTTAAATGCAGAGAACACATTATTTGTAAGAACACAGTGTCGAATAAAGTGGCTTTGGCTCATGTTCTGCTTCTCTGGGGTGTGAGTGTGGGGTCCTGTGTTCACCATCGAGGATCATTACATGTTCAACTCTATATGTGTTCTATCGGCAGGCTCTGACCTTGCACACCGTACTGTCAGTTGCTCCTCATGTCGGTGAGTTGGGCCTTGCTCTGCTCCGACACGAGTTCTGCGGGTGCGGTTGATGTCGGCGTTTCTAAACGACTCGAGATCGGTGGTTCGACTAGACTCTCTCTAATCCGCCGCTCTTCATTCGCTCACTTGCAACTTTCTCCGCTTCTCCGTCTTCGTAGTTTCTCTTCACCCTTTTATCCTCCTGCGCTTCCTCTCCCCTATCCTGAATATTCATCTTTAAAACTACACGTGTGTGTATTGTGTGTGCGCTCTTCATGCAGTTTTGCGCAGACTACTCGTTTGCTACGGGGATGTGGGATTATATGTTTACATGTGCTTATTGCCGTCTCCGCCGATGTGTGCATCCAGACACCCATCTTAGATGACTTCTTCTTACATCTTGTTATTGGAGGACCTTCAGGTCCCCGTCCACCGGGGGGTGGGGGGGGGTGTGAAGCAGGTCTGACAGGTCGCAGAGGGAGACGGGGGACAGGCAGGGCTTTCACAGGAAGATAAGCTGCTGATTTTACCACTTTTAATACCAGGAGAGGAGAGGAGAGGAAGGCCTCGAGGGGGGTGGGAGGGTGGAAAGAGGTCTACAGATGGCAGGAATAGAGAGAGGGGGAGGGGGACACGGGGGGGGGGGGTGAAGAGGAAAAAGAGACTGATTCTACATTAAGATCCAGTGTAATGGCTTAAAGACGTGCACTTAACACCACACGGGTGCACAGTGTGTGGTACCCTACACACAACAAGTGTATTGAACAGCACATCATATTAGCATACATCTTTCAGCATGCAGGGAGCCGGATTGTGTGATGTGTTTGGGGGTGAATAGGTTGAACTCAAATGTAATCTACTTGTCATACTAACAAATATATGTCTTCGGGTATTCAATTACTTTGTGTTCTGCCTCAGTGTGCAGAAATCGGTGGACCAGTGGTGTAAAATGGAGGCATTTTAAAAAGTGGCATCATTTGCTCCTCTCGGCAAGCCCATAATGGGGTGTAGACACTTTGCAGTGTGGGCTGGATTTGAGTAAAGCGATGATGTCACATCATACTTGCGTATCCTGCCTTTTCTGTTGGCACATGTATACGTATCGATCTATGCTCGTTATTATGTGAAACTATGTTTGTGTGCACATGCATGTGCATTTCCGCTTCCGGTGTGGGAAGATGGCGGCGTGAATTCACGTTTGCAGCGGTCTCGTCCAGCACCGGTGTGGGAAGATGGCGGCTCGAACTTGCACTTGCGGCAGCCTTACCCGGGGCCGTCCACGCAGTGTCTTTGTCCACGCCTGCGTCTAGGTTTGTTTTCTCTTCGTTTGATGGCTGGGAGGGCTGGCGCTGGATCGGCTGGGAGAGCTTGGTCTGCTGTGTCCTTTTGGGCCCAGGGACCACGGCCCTGACCGGAGCTGCACCCGAGGAGGTAACACCAGAGGCGGTGTGATGGGACGTGGAAGCGGGGCAGGCTAAGCTAACTGCTAGCTCATGCTTACCAGCAGTTCCGATAACACCGAGGGAGGTCTGGCAGCAGCCTCGCCTAGCGTTGACTGTGTCGTCGTGTGGAGTGTGGGGAGGTGTGTTGAAGGTGTCTGGCTGGGAGAGCTGGTGTTGGATCGGCTGGGGGAGCCTAGTCTGCCGTGTCCGGTGGGCCCAGGGACCACAGCCCTGCCGGAGCTGTGCCCGAGGAAGAAACACTGAGGGCGGTTTGACAGGACGTGGAAGTGGGGCAGGCTAAGCTAACTGCTAGCTCATGCAGACCAGCAGTTCCGATAACACCGAAGGAGGTCTGGCAGCGGCCTCGCCTAGCGTTGACTGTGTCGTCGTGTGGAGTGCGGGGAGGTGTGTTGAAGGTGTCTGGCTGGGAGAGCCGGCGTTGGATCGGCTAGGGGAGCCTAGTCTGCCGTGTCCGGTGGGCCCAGGGACCACGGCCCTGCCGGAGCTGTGCCCGAGGAAGAAACACTGAGGGCGGTCTGACAGGACGCGGAAGTGGGGCAGGCTAAGCTAACTGCTAGCACATGCAGACCTGCAGTTCCGACAGTCATCCTGGCTGGCGTTCGTTCTCTGGACAGTGGACTTTGTGGACTGTGTTGCACTGAGTGGACTGTTTGTGTGTTTTTTTTTTCACTTTAATCTCTGTTTTGTATGTTCTCGGTGGTGTCATTGTTGGGAATTTTGGATGTGCATTTTGTCTTTTGTGTCGCACTGTTGTGGGCTGGGGGAAACGGAATTCCGTTTCTTTTGTGTACGCAAGTACACGAAAGAAACGACAATAAATTGTTGCTGTTGTGTGTGTTCTGGCACGCACGTATATGTGGAAGTAACGAGAGAGTGAGAGAAACAGGGTGATCCCCTCCTCTCCACTGTCTCTAACTGTATTAGACATGCATCTGACAGAATAGATGGACATGGACAAGCCTGCCCCTCACACAGCAGCCCGCCTCGTCTGGTAGCACACAAACTGGTCATCTCCGCACTGCCCTCTGACATCATCTGCCTTTATCATTTCTGGCTTTTCTTCTTTCGTTATTGCTGCTTCTCCTCCACGTCAGTTTGGATCAGCTCAGTTATTATGTCAGAATGCACACTGAATTAAAAACAAATCCAGAGATGAAACAGATGTTGCCCTCGCTGGCATTACATCAGTCAGACTGGTCCTCCGTTCTAAATGTGATGATGGACTTCATATATATTGGGTGGTGCAGTGGTTAGCGTGGTCGCCTCACAGCAAGAAGGTCCTGGGTTCGAGCCGACTTTCTCACCGTGTTTTCTATGATTGTGATCTCAAGACATCAACCAAAATCATGGTTTACCGTGCAGTGGTTCTTTCAACCCTCCTGTACGGTTGTGAAGCCTGGACCCTCAACAAGTACCAAATCCGTAAACTAGAACGCTTCCACCAGCAAAAACTGAGACGTGTTCTGGGAATTTCCTGGCAAGAACGGGTCACCAACAATCAAGTTTTCGAAAGAGCCGATCTCCTTTCCATCGAGACGACAGTTGGACATCACCAGCGGCGGTGGCTCGCCCACTTCCAGAGGACGCCGAACGACAGACTCCCAAAACAAATACTCCGAACTGACTGAAGGTCAAAGAAGAAGAGGAGCTCCCAAAAAAAAGCCACAAGGACTGTATCAAGGGAGCGCTGATCACCTCCAACATCGACCCTAAGAACTGGGAAAAAGTAGCAGAATATCGACAACACTGGAGAGCTGCCTGCCTGCCTGGCTGGTTCCACCAAGGCCGAAACTGACAAACAAACGCATGGGGAAGAAAAGCGCCGCCGCCGAAAAATCCGCCAAGAACAGAGAGCCGCAGGAATGGGTCCACCCCCTACTATCCCCTGTCCATGCTGTCCCAGCCTCTTCTATTCTCACCTTGGACTGTCAAGCCATCTTCGTTTTAAGCACACACCTTAAGCTCTTGGAATGGATCCTCGGACACGAGAGATGCCAACAATGATATATATATATATATATATATATATATATATATATATATATATATATATATATATAACTGTGTTAAAAGAAACACTCAATGGTAGGGAAAGTGCTGAACAAATAAGGAGCAAAATAATGCCAATCATCATTATTGACACCTGGCGATTGCTTATGGCATCAAACAGGCTCGTACTGTCTCATAAAGGATTTACTTGACTCACTGGATTTCACATATATGCAATAGGAAATAAAAGGCTGCAGCACAGCAACATGGCAAGGAAAAACAGCACAAGTCATCCGTTATACAGCCTGACCATTACCACAGTTGTAAAAAAAAAAAGAAAAAGATTTGAAGTTTAATTTAATGAAGCACTTGACCCAAAAGTTTGTAATTGCGAGTTTCTGTTACCCTGTGGAGAAAAAAAAGCTGTTAGTCACAGTCACTGGCAGCTGAATTAATCAAAGCGGATCCCATTCAGACCGGCCTCGCCGTTTGAAACGTGACCCCGTTCCAGCACATCATTACACTCATCGCACCACTTCGAGGTTGAGCCTTGAAGGCAGCTGGATGGGTTAGTTATTCTAGTCTTAATTATTTATTTAAGAACGGTTCATATTGTGGCACGCTTTTCTTTTTTTGTGCTAAGAAATTGTGCCGACGTGATGACTCATGGAAGTGGTTGTGTGGACGTTCTGTGGGCCCGGCTTGTCTCCTCCTCAGAGGAGGAGGAGGAGGAGGAGAAAAGCCGGTAAGCTCTGTTTCCATCTGCTGATCTACACTCGGCTTCTTACCTGCAAGCCCCTCCGAGAGGACCAGAGCAGCTGTGATGTTATAAATCCGCCTCAAGTGAGACACGGAATGCCAAAACTTGTGTTGTTATAATCAGCCATTTAAAGGAAACTCCTGACAAATGTGTGATTTCCAAAGGAAGTAAATAAACTTCCAAAACCCAAGAAACATCCATCCATGCATTATCTGAACCGCTTATCCTGCTCTCAGGGTCACGGGATGCTGGAGTCTACCCCAGCAGTCATTGGGCGGCAGGCGGGGAGACACCCTGGACAGGCCGCCAGACCATCACAAAGGGCCGACATACACACACATTCATACTTAGGGACAATTTAGTATGGCCGATTCACCTGACCTACATGCCTTTGGACTATGGGGGGAAACCGGAGCCGCCGGAGGAAACCCACACAGACATGGGGAGAATATGCAAACTCCGCACAGAGGATGACCCAGGATGACCCACCAAGGTTGGACTACCCTGGGGCTCGAACCCAGGACCTCTTGCTGTGAGGCAACTGCACTAACCAGTGCGCCACTGTGCCGCCCGCCAAGAAATATATGAGCACTAAACTCAACTTATTGCTGTTTAAAAAAATTTGCAACCATTTTGACAAAGCTCCAAACTGGCCAACACATGTTGAGGGTTCTGGTGAATCGTAGGTTTGAGCGTTGCTGTTTTTCAATCAGAATAGTCACGCCCGCCACTTCATCCATGAATTACACTTCTGAACATCCGTCTATTAAGACCCAGAGAGGCAGTACACTGTTCAGACCCAGAGAGGCAGTACACTGTTCAGACCCACAGGGGCATTACACTGTTCAGACCCAGAGAGGCAGTACACTGTTCACACCCAGAGAGGCAGTACACTGTTTGGACCCAGAGAGGCAGTACACTGTTCAGACCCAGAGGGGCAGTATACCGTTCAGACCCAGAAGCGCAGTACACTGTTCAGACCCAGAGAGGCAGTACACTGTTCACACCCACAGGGGCATTACACTGTTCAGACCCAGAGAGGCAGTACACTGTTCACACCCAGAGAGGCAGTACACTGTTCACACCCAGAGAGGCAGTACACTGTTCAGACACAGAGGGGCAGTACACTGTTCAGACCCAGAGGGGCAGTATACCGTTCAGACCCAGAAGCGCAGTACACTGTTCGGACCCAGAGGGGCAGTACACTGTTCACACCCACAGGGACATTACACTGTTCGGACCCAGAGGGGCAGTACACTGTTCAGACCCAGAGGGGCAGTAAACTGTTCACACTCACAGGGGCATTACACTGTTCAGACACAGAGGGGCAGTACACTGTTCAGACCCAGAGAGGCAGTACACCATTCAGACCCAGAGGGGCAGTACACCGTTCAGACCCAGAGAGGCAGTACACCGTTCCGACCCAGAAGGGCAGTACACTGTTCAGACCCAGAAGCGCAGTACACCATTCAGACCCAGAGGGGCAGTACACTGGCTGTATGAGCAGCTTTACCACCACGACTGTTTCTGCTATATTACCATTTCAGTCCATACCTTTACCACCAAGCAGGACGTCTCCCAGGAAATACACACGACCGAGTGTCCTGAGGGCTTCCTGCTGACCATCCTGCTGTCACAGGAAACAGTCAGACTGGAGAGAAGGGAGGGAGCAAGGGATGAAGGATGGAAGGAAGGAAGGAAAGGGTGAAGAGAGGAAGAGAAGGAGAAGAGTAGGTGTTTTAACAGCATTAACAATAGGTTTGGGCGTCCAGGTGGCGTGGCGGTCTATTCCGTTGCCTACCAACATGGGGATCGCCAGTTCGAATCCCGGTGTTACCTCCAGCTTGGGTGGGAAGCCGGATGTGGGCATGTGTCCTGGTCACTGCACCAGCACCTCCTCTGGTTGGTCGGGGCGCCTGTTCGGGGGGGAGGGGGAACAGGGCAATTGTGTGATCCTCCCACGTGCTACGTCCCCTTGCTGAAACTCCTCACCATCAGGTGAAAAGAAGCGGCTGGCAACTCCACATGTATGGGAGGAGGCATGTGGTAGTCTGCAGTCTCAGAGGGGGTGGAGCAGCGACCGAGACGGCTCGGAAGAGTGGGGTAATTGAACGGGTACAATTGGGGAGAAAAGGGGGAAAATGCATAAAACAACATTTAGCAGACAGGATTGGTTAATATAAATCTCTGCATGAACATTTATGTACAGTCACACACACACACACACACACATGGTTGTATAGATTGTTCCATAGTACATTGTATTCAAGGATTCAGCCTTTCCCACCCTATTTCATGGCGTGAAGTATAATTTTAAAATGATAATTATAATGTTGCCAACACGTGACACAAAGTATCCCAAAATTAAAAGTGAGACATGTTTTCACAAAGTGTTGAAATTAAACCGGAGAAAGGTCTCCTAAGGGGTGTTCATCCTGATGCTGGTACCTTGGGCCAGTCTGGACTTTGGTTACGATGACTTACACTTCTAGTTCTAGAGCCATGACATAATGGCTGTCTACTTAAGACACTTGCTGACACCACCCGGAAGCCCAAGAATTGTTTCTGTATTCATTCCTGCAGTAGTTCCAGCCAGTAAAGACCAGCCCACTGCGTGGCACCAGCACTGCCGAGCTTCCCAGCAGGGTGTTTTAGACAGGCGATGAGCTGTGCCAGAAATTTCAATTTTCATTTTATCAGATCACAGAATGTTTTGCCTCATACTTTCTCTCACTGGCCTTTATTCAGACTCCAGCCATGCTGTCATGTGCCTTGGTTTTGTTTTTGTTTTTTTTTTGTTTTCTGGTGGGGGGGTGGGTTCTGCACTGACTGCTGTCCCTCCTGCAACACCTCCTGTTGCACTAACAGCGGGGTTCTAATACTGCACCCTGCTGTGCTCCTGTGCACCTACACAACTTTACACATGGTCTCATACCACTCCACGAATCTGTGCTTCCTCGGGACAGCTCCTTTACTTCACGGTGGAGTTCCTACTCCCACACGCACTATACAATCTCTGTCTAATCTTGTGTAACTGTAAATAATGCCAGATCTGTTGAATTGGCTGCAAACTGTCTTCAGCGAAAATGTATGGGAAGGATTTTTGATGCATCGAAACCATATTGTCAATACATCCATCCAGCCATTTATCATCCAAACCACGTATCCTGCTCGTGGGGATGCTGGAGCCTACCCCAGCAGTCAATACATAAGGGATCAAAAACTATTTCACCGTACCTTTTCCATTCGAATCACATCTCATTAATGATAAGCCAATTTATATAATATGGGTAATTTTGTTCTCTAGTATTGTTGATACCTGAGCTAGTTCTTCTCTCCTCTTGACCAAAATCGACAGCAGAATTCCCACATAGGCTTTGTTTGTACGTGCTATATAGCCCATCTTCCAACTGATGTCTCCGCTGTTCGTTATGAGGCACCGGGCTCCCACATTAATAAGTCGTACTACGTAATTTGGCCATATATTGTTAAATAGTCCAGTGTAACGTTCAGCTTCTGTGGTTAACTGTATTAAATTGTTCCCTATTAAAAAAAAAAAACGGATACCCGTGAAATGCCAGTGTCGGCTGATAGGCTGGAAATCTCATGTATTGACTGGGCCCCAATTTAAATATACAAGTGAATAGTCTGTGAGTTAGATCTTATATTCATTAAGCCTGTCAGGGTTGTTTTACTGATCTCATGTTGCTTAACAGGTCCCCCACTTGCCTGGGGAAAATTTGGTCAAGTCTGTTTTGGACACGACTAGTGAGTTCATCCTTACCAACCACTTTCACATTTAACCGGCCATTTTGCTGTCATCTCATTTAGGTGGTTAAATGAAATTGTGAAAGGTAAAAATGGCTGGTTAATTTGGAGTTAACCAGCCCCTGGGGTTTGTCCACCAAAAGGTGCCCTGGTTATCTGTCGTAAAGATCTGAGATTGGCCGGGCTTCCAGCGCTTGATAAATGTGGGGCCTGTATCCTGTGTGTTTACAGAGATGGCTTTAACAGTGTTGTCGTCAAAATCAGCCCCGAAATGTCAACTGTCAAAGGGAAATGTTTGGCCACAGTTAGGGTCCATGTAAGATGGGATCACTGACCATATAGAGTTGAGGTTTGTGATGGCCTGGCAGGGTGTCTCCCCATCTGCCGCCCAATGGCTGCTGGGATAGGCTCCAGTACCCCCGCGACCCTGAGAGCAGGATAAGCGGTTTGGATAATGGATGGATGGATAGATTGTAATTTTTTTTTGGGGGGGGGGGGGTTCCCCCTTTTTCTCCAATTAATTACCCCACTCTTCCGAGCCGTCCCGGTCGCTGCTCCACCCCCTCTGCCAATCCGGGGAGGGCTGCAGACTACCACATGCCTCCTCCGATACATGTGGAGTCGCCAGCTGCTTCTTTTCACCTGGCAGTGAGGAGTTTCACCAGGCGGGGACGTAGCGTGTTGGGGGATCACGTTATTCCCTCCAGGCCCCCCTCCCACTGAGCAGGTGCCCCGACCAACCGGAGGAGGCGCTAGTGCGGCGACCAGGACACATACCCGCATCCGGCTTCCCAACCACAGATGCGCCCAATTGTGTCTGTAGGGACACGGGGATTCGAACCAGAGATCGCCGTGTTGCTAGGCAACGGAATAGACTGCCACGCCACCCAGACGCTGACGGAGGGTAATTTTGAGTAGCTCGTTGACAGACACCCCCCCCCCCCGATCATATTTGATGGTCTCTGTATCAAAACGGTGCACAGCTAGCTGATTATGTTAAATGATTTCATATCCATAATGAGGGGCTTGTTGAGGGGACACAAACGGTCTTCTTCTTCTCTCTATACGTGTTTCAAGAAACTTGCGAACCCAACTCAACACGGTCCGAGAACTGAAAACCCCAACTTGGGCCCCGTAACCGCGGCTGGTCTTGCTCCACCTCTCTATTCACCACGTGTTGTTTGAGGAAGCCTCCACTCCATTCTGCCGCGGCTTCTCCTCTCTGGGTGGAGGAGTCTTAAAGCGGACGCAGGAGTGCCGGTGGAGCCATTTGAAGCGATGCGCTCGAACGTCGCCACGGAGAGAGCACGCGCTCGCCCAATCAAGTGTCTCATCACTTTTCTTTTTTTCTTTTTTTTTTTTACCAGAGCGGTATTTTAATGGTTAGCATTGATTTGTAATTACTTAGGGACAGATGTGCAGGGTAAATATTGTTGGCGTGGAGATCACGAGGACGTCATCGAGCCGGTCGGTAGTCAGTGATTATTGATCTTCCACCCAGGCTGCAGAAGTAATCCATTTCAGATCTACTGCCCAATGTGGCAGGCAGTAAAAAACCCGGCACCTCTGCCTTTTGTATTGCTATTGGCAGCAATTTGTATTGAGAGACCCCCACACCGAGAGCAACACACATCCCTGTGTGTGTGTGTGTGTGTGTGTGCTGGAGGGTGGGTGTGCACGTGTGCGTCTGCCCGCTCGCGACTAAGCGTAAACGTGCGTCTCCGTTCATGCGTCCGCGTGCCGGGAATAAAGAATGACTCGTGCAAGTGTCAAGGCGTTAAGGAATGGTCCACGCGGACCCCCTCCCCTCTCCCCCCCCCCCCACCACCCTGCCTTTCCCTTCTCTCCTCGCCTATCGATTTAATCTGCCAGCCCCGCACCGAATCCATCTCCACAAAACGCGTCTGAGGACAGTCTTGTCCACTCAGCGCGTCTGCACGCCTCTTTGAAATAAGCATAAATAACCAAAAATGGGAGGTTGGAGTATTTTCTAGTCCGCTTATAATTCCCCCAGTGTGTGACAGCGACAGCAAGAGAGGGGGAAAAGTTAACTGTCAGCATGCGGATCGGTGTTTTGTCCACCGTCTCTGTGCCGCTGTCCATGTGAGGTGATGGCTTTATAGATGTGTCTCCGCCAGCTAAACCCGAAACTGTTCCCTTACATTAGACAACCTTAACCAGATCTTTATACTTGTACAGAGTTTTTGGGTAACACTTTAGTATGGGGAACGTAGTCACCATTAATTAGGTGCTTATTAGCATGCAACTTAGCAACATATTGGCTCTTAATTGGTCATTATGACGTACTCATTAATGCCTTATTCTGCATGGCCTTATTATACAACCAGTAAGCCATGAACTATGAGTTTTCCCTCTATAACCTCAGAAGTATTGCTTATTAGTAGTACCATCTCAATATGCTTTGCTTAGTATGGCCTTTATAAGGTGGTAGTACCACAAGAAGAGTTATTCTCCCTTACTAGCACTTAATGAATATGGTCTGTTCTTACATAACAACACACAAAACTACAAGTGTTCATAGTGTTAAATTACTCTAAATTAAGTTTTTGTTACTTAGAATATGTTCCCCATACTAAAGTGACATCTTGATCATTACTAATTCACTAGTAATTAAGTTTTTTTTTATTTAGAATATGTTCCCCATACTAAAGTGTTGCCAGTTTTTGATTTAACAGTTTAGTTTCTGTTTTCAGTTGGAAACTAGCAAAAACTTTCACGTTACTTTGCTGTGAAAAATGGTGCTGCGGTCACCAATCAGCCGGTTGTATTTTGCTGCCGTCTTTAAATATTGCCTGATGATATTCAAAAAGATTGCAATATCAATCACTGCCTCCGAACATCTGCAGAGCTGTGTTTTAAAGAGTCACTTCTCATGCCATTAGTTAGCATAGCGCCTGCTTCAAAAAAATACTGCAATAAAATGATGTGAATGACACAAAGGGGGGGGGCTTCAAAAAATACCGTGATAATTCACTCCCACAAGGCACAGTGTCAGTGGGAACGTGCAACACTGACAGAAAGTGTGTCAGTTCAAATAAGGACAACGAGCGAGGGGAGGGGAGAGGGGTGGGTTGTGGTTTCTGGCCTTCTTCTCTGTCAGGGAGGACTGTGGAGACACACGGAGGGAGAACACGAGCTACCGGGAAATATGAGGCAGATGCCAAGCTAATGTATTGTCTCCTTCACAGGGCCTCTTCCAGTGACATTCACTTTGTCGTTAATCAGAAAAACACAGAACACAGCCCAATAACCAGCCCAGTTCCAGCAATCCAGTCAATCCAGAATATGTCCTCCGTGAATCTTCCTCCGTCTTCATACTGCTCACCATCTCTGCAGCCACCTTCTCCTCCTAAGATTCACTGTCCTGTCCCGGATGTGTGGATGGTGTGGGAAGATGGCAGCGCCAACTTACGTTTGTGGCGGCTTCCCTCCGTACCGTCTATGCAGTGTCTTTGTCTACGTCTGTGTCTAAGTTTGTGTCTTCGTTTGATGGCTGGGAGAGCTGGCACTGGATTGGCTGGGGGAGCTTTGCCTGCAGCGTCCGGTGGAGCTGCGCCCGAGGAGGAAACACCGAGGGCGGTCTGATAGGACGCCGAAGCGGGGCAGGCTAAGCTAACTGCTAGCCCATGCAGACCGGCAGTTCCGACAACACCCAAGAGCGGTCTGGCGGTGGCCTCGCCTAGCTTTGACTGTGTTTTTGGTGTCATCGTGTGGAGTGCGGGGAGGTGTGTCGGGGATGTCTGGCTGGGAGAGCTGGTGTTGGATCAGCTGGGAGAGCTTGGTCTGCTGCGTCCTGTGGACCACGGCCCTGCCTGGAGCTGCGCACGAGGAGGAAATGCAGAGGGCGGTCTGACAGGACGTGGAAGCGCAGCAAGCTTAGCTAACTGCTAGCCCATGCAGACCAGCAGTTCTGACAGTCATCCTAGTGTTGCTCTCTCAGACAGTGATATATATATATATATATATATATATATATATATATATATATATATATATATATATATATATATATATATATATATATAGGATATATGTGTTTGTAGTTTTGTTTTTTGTTTTTTGCAGTTTGGATATGTGTTCTTGTAGTTTGGATATGTGTTTTTGTCTTTGTGCTGTGTGCTGGGGGAAATTATATTTCATTTCATGTGTGCAGACGCACGGAGTGAAATGACAAATAACTATTCCTTAGTCATGGATGGTGCCCTGAGCCCTGCGTATGCACTTTGCTGATGTCCAGTCGATGTCACGTATAAGGTTTATTTCACACGTCAAGCCAATATTGAATGCTGAGCCAACTCAGCTGAAGTAAGATAGCTATATCTACATGCATTCATTATAATCAGCTGTTCTACATTCATACAGCTGCTCCATGTAGGTTAAACTTCTAGTAGAGGTCAATGACAAGATAAAGTCACCACAAAGAGCGCCTCACTCATATGTAATTACATTTTCTTCAAGTTTATACCATTATCTGTTTTTAGTACTTTTAGTCAACAACAGGTGCAAACAAGTGTATGTCCTCAATATACCAAAATGAAATTAAATGTGGGAACGGAGATGATGCTGTTGTCAGGACAATTACAACAGGTCTAATTAATACCATGCAGATGAACAGCATAAACAAAGAATAATGAAAAGAATCCAAAAATGTTAATAATAATCAATCTCCCACTGAATCTCCCATATGCTAGGCCTGGGTCATGTGCTAGGCTAGGTCATGTACTAGCCTGGGTCATGTGCTAGGCTGGGTCATGTGCTGGGCTGGGTCGTGTGCTAGGCTGGGTCATGTGCTAGGCTGGGTTATATGCTAGGCTGGGTCATATGCTAGGCTGGGTCATGTGCTGGGCTGGGTCGTGTGCTAGGCTGGGTCGTGTGCTAGGCTGGGTTATATGCTAGGCTGGGTCATATGCTAGGCTGGGTCATGTGCTAGGCTGGGTCATATACTAGACTGGGTCATATGCTAGGCCGGGTCATGTGCTAGGCTGGGTCATGTACTAGGCTGGGTCATGTGCTAGGCTGGGTCATGTGCTAGGCTGGGTCATTTTCTAGGCCGGGTCATGTGCTAGGCCGGGTCATGTGCCAAGCCGGGTCATATACTAGACTGGGTCATATGCTAGGCTGGGTCATGTGCTAGGCTGGGTCATGTGCTAGGCTGGGTCATGTGTTAGGGTGGGTCATGTGCTAGGCCGGGTCATGTGCTAGGCTGGGTCATGTACTAGGCTGGGTCATATGCTAGGCTGGGTCATGTGCTAGGCTGGGTAATTTTCTAGGCCGGGTCATGTGCTAGGCCGGGTCATGTGCCAAGCCGGGTCATATACTAGACTGGGTCATATGCTAGGCTGGGTCATGTGCTAGGCTGGGTCATGTACTAGACTGGGTCATATGTTAGGCCGGGTCATGTGCTAGACTGGGTCATATGCTAGGCTGGGTCATGTGCTAAGCCGGGTCATGTGCTAGGCTGGGTCATGTACTAGATTGGGTCATGTGCTAGGCCGGGTCATGTGCTAGGCCAGGTCATGTACTAGACCGGGTCATATGCTAGGCTGGGTCGTGTGCTAGGCTGGGTCATGTACTAGACTGGGTCATATGCTAGGCTGGGTCGTGTGCTAGGCTGGGTCATGTACTAGACTGGGTCATATGCTAGGCTGGGTCGTGTGCTAGGCTGGGTCATGTACTAGACCGGGTCATATGCTAGGCTGGGTCGTGTGCTAGGCTGGGTCATGTACTAGACTGGGTCATATGTTAGGCTGGGTCATGTACTAGACTGGGTCATGTGCTAAGCCGGGTCATGTGCTAGGCCGGGTCATGTACTAGACTGGGTCATATGCTAGGCTGGGTCATGTACTAGACTTGGTCATATGCTAGGCTGGGTCGTGTGCTAGGCTGGGTCATGTACTAGACCGGGTCATATGCTAGGCTGGGTCGTGTGCTAGGCTGGGTCATGTACTAGACTGGGTCATATGTTAGGCTGGGTCATGTACTAGACTGGGTCATATGCTAGGCTGGGTCACTTTTGTTTTAAACTTATTTGTAGAGGGCTTCCAGGTGGCGTAGCAGTCTATTCCATCGCCCACCAACACGGGGATCGGTGGTTCGAATCCCCTTGTTACCTCCGGCTCGGTCGGGCGTCCCTACAGACACAATTGGCTGTGTCTGCGGGTGGGAAGCCGGATGAGGGTATGTGTCCTGGTCGTTGCAGTAGCGCCTCCTCTGGTCGGTCGGGGCGCCTGTTTGGGGGGGGGGATAGCATGATCCCCCCATGCGCTGCGTCCCCCTGGTGAAACTCCTCACTGTCAGGTGAAAAGAAGCAGCTGGCGACTCCACATGTATGGGAGGAGGCGTGTGGTAGTCTGCAGCCCTCCCCGGATCGGCGGAGGGGGTGGAGCAGCGAAGAGCAGGGTAATTGGCTGGATACAACTGGGGAGATAAAAAAAAGGGGAGGAAGCCCCGCCCCCCCCCAAAAAAAGACATATGAATATAAGCACATAAACTCGTATAAATGTAAAATATAATTGTCTATAAAGCAACAACAAAAAAAAACAACTTCGGTGCAAGGTGTAGGGCACTAGGCGGCTCCTACCTACAGGACACCAGGTAGGATCATAATAAAGTCTATCTGAAGACTGTTGATATTCTCTGGTGGAACACTTAAGTTGAAATAAAGCCTCCAAAAACTGCCCCCCACCCCCCGCCTTGCCCTCTCTCCAAGTTGCTCTCATTGTGTTCCTATGCAAGAGCAGTGAAATGAAAGTAACTTCCCCTTCCTCGCACTTCCATCATCCCTCGCCTCACATTGTGCTGGCTAATTAGAATTCACAGGTTGCCAAGCCATCCGCCCCCCCCGCCCCCCCCCCCGCTGCTTAATTGTCTTGAAAATTGAAGAGATTACGGACCGCGATTTATGTACAAAAAGAGATTCTGTCAGGACCCTGGCAGTGTTCTCCATGACACACGCCGACTTGTGTCCCGCAGGAACACACACACTCCCTGTAAAACACACACTAACACAGTCGTTAAGGTACCACACACACACACACACACACACACACACACACACACACACACACACACACACACACACACACACACACACACACACACACACACACACACACACACACCTCTGTGTTGAAGCCTGTCAGACCACAGGTCGATGAGTTCAGGTGAGGTTTCTCCACAGACCTGCCATATGAAGAGTTCAGACAATAGATGAGTGGATCAATAGATAAATGAAACAATAGATGAGTGGATCAATAGATAAATAAATGAAACAATAGATGGGTCGATCAATAGATAAATAAATGAAACAATAGATGGGTCGATCAATAGATAAATAAATAAAACAATAGATGAGTGGATCAATAGATGAATAAATGAAACAATAGATGTGGATCAATAGATAAATAAATGAAACAATAGATGAGTCGATCAATAGATAAATAAATTAAACAATAGATGAGTGCATCAATAGATAAATAAATGAAACAATAGATGAGTGGATCAATAGATAAATAAATGAAACAATAGATGGGTCGATCAATAGATAAATAAATGAAGCAATAGATGAGTGTATCAATAGATAAATAAATGAAGCAATAGATGAGTGGATCAATAGATAAATGAAACAATATATGAGTGGATCAATAGATAAATGAAACAATAGATGAGTGGATCAATAGATAAATAAATGAAACAATAGATGAGTGCATCAATAGATAAATAAATGAAACAATAGATGGGTCGATCAATAGATAAATAAATGAAACAATAGATGAGCGCATCAATAGATAAATAAATAAAACAATAGATGAGTGGATCAATAGATGAATAAATGAAACAATAGATGTGGATCAGTAGATAAATAAATGAAACAATAGATGAGTGGATCAATAGATAAATAAATGAAACAATAGATGGGTCGATCAATAGATAAATAAATGAAGCAATAGATGAGTGTATCAATAGATAAATAAATGAAGCAATAGATGAGTGGATCAATAGATGAAACAATAGATGAGTGGATCAATAGATAAATGAAACAATAGATGAGTGGATCAATAGATGAATAAATGAAACAATAGATGAGTGCATCAATAGATAAATAAATGAAACAATAGATGGGTCGATCAATAGATAAATAAATGAAACAATAGATGAGTGGATCAATAGATAAATAAATGGAACAATAGATGGGTCGATCAATAGATAAATAAATGAAACAATAGATGTGGATCAGTAGATAAATAAATGAAACAATAGATGAGTGGATCAATAGATAAATAAATGAAACAATAGATGGGTCGATCAATAGATAAATAAATGAAGCAATAGATGGGTCGATCAATAGATAAATAAATGAAGCAATAGATGAGTGGATCAATAGATAAATGAAACAATAGATGAGTGGATCAATAGATAAATAAATGAAACAATAGATGAGTGGATCAATAGATAGATAAATGAAACAATAGATGGGTCGATCAATAGATAAATAAATGAAACAATAGATGGGTCGATCAATAGATAAATAAATGAAGCAATAGATGAGTGGATCAATAGATAAATGAAACAATAGATGAGTGGATCAATAGATGAATAAATGAAACAATAGATGAGTGGATCAATAGATAAATAAATGAAACAATAGATGAGTGGATCAATAGATACATAAATGAAACAATAGATGGGTCGATCAATAGATAAATAAATGAAGCAATAGATGAGTGGATCAATAGATAAATGAAACAATAGATGAGTGGATCAGTAGATGAATAAATGAAACAATAGATGTGGATCAATAGGTAAATAAAAGAAACAATAGATGTGGATCAATAGATAAATAAATGAAGCAATAGATGAGTGGCTCAATAGATAAATGAAACAATAGATGTGGATCAATAGATAAATAAATGAAACAATAGATGGGTCGATCAATAGATAAATGTAACAATAGATGAGTGTATCAATAGATGAATAAATGAAACAATAGATGTGGATCAATAGATAAATAAATGAAACAATAGATGAGTGGATCAATAATGTTTGTGTGTATGTGATTTCTGCTCATTTTTGCTCTGTCGTTGACTCTACTGTTCCTTTAGCCAAATGAACAGTGGCCCATTCTGCTTACAATTTCAGAAACGTTTGCTTGTTTTCATTTGGGTTTTTTTTATCTGACCATCCCGTGTGTTTATTGGCTACCAATTGTTTTATATCTGGCTACTAGTCTCCTCGCCTCCCCCAGCAACACAAAACCTCGTCCCTCAAGAAAATCCCGACGGACTGTTGACCACAGTGCACTAGCCAATCATCCAAAGGAGTTGAATCAAGTGCAACTGGACTTGGTATATATCCGTAAAGACGTTTTGCCTCTCATTACCAACGCTCGTCGCTAACAGAGCCAGCCATAGATATGAGTGGCTCTTTTGTGTACCGATGTTTGGCCGCGCCCGTCGCCATCGGAGCTGTTGATTTGCATTTGTTTAGCAGCGACGGTCGTTGGGGGTGTTAGTTTCGACTTCATTGTTCAGTGGTCATGAGAGTGGTTGGAGCCGTTAGTGAGCGACTGCTGTTCTTGGAGGCTAGGCTTCTTGAATCTCCTGGGTCGAGATGAAAGGACGGCATTGTAAGTGGGAGATAGGTGGTGTCGCAGACCTCCTCCTCTGTTGAGGGATGGTTTTTCCAGTTTGGCATAGATGGCTTCCTTCACCCCTCTTTCAAACCATCTATCTTCCCTGTCCAAAATGTGTACATTGCTGTCCTCAAAGGAGTATGTCTTCTCCTTTAGGTGTAGATAGACTGTTGAGTCTTGTCCTGAGGAGTTTGGCCTTCTGTGTTGGGCCATGCGTTTGTGTAGTGGTTGTTTGGTTTCTCCTATGTATAGGTCAGTGCAATCCTCATTGCATTGTACGGCATACACCAGATTGCTTTTCGGGTGTGTGGTACACGGTCTTTGGGATGAACCAGTCTTTGTCGGAGTGTGTTGCTTGGTTTGAAGTATACCGGGATGCGGTGTTTGTTGAAAATTCTCCTGAGTTTCTCTGAGTTTTCAACAAACACCGCAGTTTTGGCCAAAGTAGATTTAGTGCCAACTAAAAGGACCTCAGTTTTATCACTATTAAGTTTGAGGAAGAGGTATGAAAACCAGGATTTAATTTCTAGTAAGCAGTCAGAAAGGGATGTGGGCGGAAGAGTGAAGGTAGGTTTGGTGGATAGATGAAGCTGGGTGTCATCTGTGTAGCAGTGAAATTGAATGCCAAATTTCCTGAAAATGTGGCCAAGAGGTAGTAGGTAAATAATAAACAGGAGGGGTCCCAATACAGAGCCCTGGGGAACACCGGTAGTAACAGGAAAGGACTGAGATCTCAAATTTTTAAGTTGGACAAACTGAGTGTGGCCAGAGAGATATGATCTAAACCAGTCAAGGGGGTGCCAGTTATTCCAATTGAAGCTAATCTTTCTAGGAGGATGCTGTGCGAGATGGTATCAAAGGCTGCACTCAGATCAAGGAGGACAAGTATGGTCAAGAGCCCAGAGTCAGCTGCCATCAAAAGATCATTAGTGATTTTCACCAATGCTATTGACAATTCTATAGTTCCCCCATCGCCTCAGGTTAAGAGTCTGGGTGTCATCCTGGACAGCACATTATCTTTTGAAGCCCACATCAACAATGTTACTCAGTCTGCATACTTCCACCTACGCAATATTAATCATCTTCAGCCGTCACTTACACCTAAAAGTGCAGCCATTATCACTCACACCCTGGTTGCATCCCGTATTGACTACTGTAATTCTATCCTCTTTGGTCTTCCCCTCAAGTGTATTCATAAGCTTCAATTGGTCCAGAATTCAGCTGCCCGTATCATTACCAGAACTCCTTCCATAGATCATATCACGCTTGTTCTTCAGCAACTCCATTGGCTTCCTGTTTTATACCGTATTGACTTCAAGATCCTGCTCCTCACCTTTAAGACCCTTAATAACTTAGCTCCTTCTTATCTTTCTGAACTCCTTCACATCCGCACGCCCTCCCATACTCTCAGATCCTCGTCTGCTCTCCAACTCACTACAGCATTGGCCTGCTTGACTACCATGGGGACTAGAGCCTTCAGTCGTTCTGCCCCCCGCCTATGGAACTCTCTCCCACAAGAAATTCACAACATTGACTCTCTTTCAACCTTCAAATCCCATCTCAAAACATACCTTTTCAAACTGGCATATTCAGTCTGATCCACGCTTCATTGAGTTTTTGTGCAGATGTTGATTTTATACTTATCTGTTGTGTTAACTTTTTATCGTCTACCCTGCTTTGTACACAGTGCTGTATTTTGTGTGTTTTTTACTGTGTTCTGTATGGTGTCTTTGAGTGTTGAAAGGCGCCCACAAATAAAATGCATTATTATTATTATTATTATTATGAGTGTGTGTTACAGTGTGTTCCAGAGAGAGTGTGTGTGTGTGTGTGTGTGTGTGTGAGAGAGTGTGTGTTCCAGAGTGTGTCTGGATGTGGAGGTGTTTGTGTGTGCCTCCCCTCCTCCCAGTGGCTGCCTCCTCTTCTCCTCCTTTGTATTCAGTTCATTCCATCTAAATCCAGTTTGTTGTGGGTTCATGTGAGGTCTTGTTGTATCCTCTCCTCTGTCTGGCCATTCCAACCACACTGTCCTCTGTTGTGAAACCAGCTTAAATGGCGGTTCAGATTTTTCTCTCCATTCTTTCTCTTTAAGGCCACTGAGATCTTGTTGCTTGGAGCGGGATGGAGTAACCGTGCTTTTACACAATGACAGAGAGCTGTGCTTTTTGTCTGTTTTGTATGAACAAAGTGTAGGATGTCAAATTTGTGGACAAAACCGCAGACTAATTTTTATTCATTTTCATCAAAATGTTCTTCTTTTGTGGCAGTGCAATTTCTACTACGCCCTAACTCAGATAACCACTGCGAGCTCATACCGCTGCCCTGGTTCTCAAGGACACCAGTGTGTGTGTGTGTGTGGGTGTGTATTGTATCTTTTTTTTCCGGATTTTTTTTTTGCCCCTTTTTCTCCCCAGTTGTACTTGGCCAATTACCCCACTCTTCCGAGCCGTCTCGCTCGCTGCTCCACCCCCTCTGCCGATCCGGGGAGGGCTGCAGACTACCACATGCCTCCTCCCATACATGTGGAGTCGCCAGCCGCTTCTTTTCACCTGACAGTGAGGAGTTTCACCAGGGGGGACGCAGAGCGTGGTAGGATCACGCTGCCCACCCCCGTCCCCCCCCTCCCCGAACAGGCGCCCCGACCAACCAGAGGAGGCACTAGTGCAGCGACCAGGACGCATACCCACATTCGGCTACCCTCCAGGACACACGGCCAATTGTGTCTATAGGGAGGCCCGACCAAGCCGGAGGTAACACGGGGATTCGAACCGGCGATCCCCATGTTGGTAGGCAACAGAATAGACCACCACGCCACCCGGACAGCCCGTGTGTGTGTTGTATGTTGAGCTAAGCATGTGACTGTGTGAGGAAAGCCAGCCGGTGATGTGTGAGCGTCAGTGTGTTCACTTTATATGAAGGCTCTTCCCTCACGGGGGGTAATTGTCTGTATTGTCTGGAAATTTGTCTTTTACCAGTTAAGGTGCACACTCTCTAACAGAGCTCACATGTCTTCAGTAAGTACATTCATCGGCCTACTTTCAAGTCAGGTCAATTTTATAAGTACAGCTCAATATCACGTAATATAAATGTGCCTCAGGGGGCTTTACTGCAACACAACATCCTGTCCTTAGGGCCCTGACACACAAAGGCCCCTGACACACCCAGGCCCCAACGTCGGGCCGTCGGTGAGCATCTGTGACCCTAGTTTTTGTGATGTGTCCTGCATTGTCAGCACTAGTCGGACCCCTATCGGCAGCCTTTCAGCCGATTCAGCATGTTAAATGGGCGGAGCCTGTCGGTGAGAGCGCTCACGCTGATTGGCTGTTCAGCTTAGCGAATCGGTGCTAAGCTAGCGAATCAGGGCCGTGGGCTGTAGTCTTTGCGGCGTGTTCACGTGCTACTTTTTGGCCCAGACGTTAGGCGACGTGAGGCGACGCCACAGTCGGTCTTCATCGCCGCTAGTCGGTTTGGTTTGTCTGGGCCCTTACAGCCTCACATCAGTTAAGGAACAGCTCCCTAAAAAACCTCTAACGGGGAGACAAACTAGGAAGAAACCTCAGGGAGAGCAACTTTCTTACTCTTTTCAAATGGAAATGTCCTTTTTGTGTGGAATCTGCTGTTGGCATTAACAGTGATGATTATGATGATGACACCGATGGAGAGCTTAAAGTAATGTGCTGGTCATATTAATAGTGGTGATGATGATGATAATGATGAAGAAGAATGGTATTGAACATATTATATATATATACATATACATATATATATATATATATATATATATATATATATATATATATATATATATATATATATATATATATATATATATACGTTTTACATTAGTTGGACTGTGTTTCCGCAAATGTGCAAACTAAATCATTTGCCTGTGTGTGTGTGTGTGTGTGTGTGTGTGTGTGTGTGTGTGTCTATGCTGCAGGGGATGATGTACCTAGAGGAGCGCAGGCTAGTCCACCGGGATCTAGCAGCTCGGAACGTTCTGGTGAAATCTCCCAACCACATCAAAATCACTGACTTCGGCCTGGCTCGCCTGCTGGATGTCCACGAGAAGGAGTACAATGCAGACGGGGGAAAGGTAAGCCCAGCAGAGCATCCATCTAGAGTTAACTTTTAAGAAAAATAGCTTGTACTGAACATGAACATGGAACATTTGGAGCTTGACATTGTATGTGACGTGTAACCGTACCACTTATATAATAATAATAATAATAATAATAATAATAATAATAATAATAATAATAAATTAAACTTATATAGCGCTTTTCTAACACTCAGTCACTTTTACAATAAACGGGCTGAAACATATGAAGGATGAATATTGATGGTTTATCAGTGGCGATTTCTTTAATTTCCTTGAAAGAATAATTTGAAAAATATGATTACATTAATATCTATTATTGTTTATATTGCGCTGTTTTTGATTTTGATTTTGATTTGTGCTTTAGTGGAGTAGTTAAATACTTTTGGGGAAGTCCGGGTAGCGTGGTGGTCTATTCCGTTGCCTACCAACACAGGGATCCCGGTTCGAATCCCCGTGTTACCTCCACCTCGGTCGGGCATCCTTACAGACACAATTGGCCGTGTCTGCAGGTGGGAAGCCGGATGTGGGTATGTGTCCTGGTCGCTGCACTAGCACCTCCTCTGGTCAGTTGGACGCCTGTTCAGGGGGGAGGGGGAACAGGGGGGAATAGCGTGATCCTCCCACATGCTACATCTCACTGGTGAAACTCCTCACTGTCAGGTGAAAAGAAGCGGCTGGCGACTCCACATGTATCGGAGGAAGCATGTGGTAGTCTGCAGCCCTCTCCGGATTGGCAGAGGGTGTGGAGCAGAGACTGGGACGGCTCAGAAGAGTGGGGTAATTGGCCAAGTGCAATTGGGGAGAAAAAAAGGGGGAAAATCCTCAACAAAAAAAAAAATTATTAGGGAATAACTCAGAATATGACTACATCAGGAAAGTGCATGTATATATATAAAGGGATCCCAGTTGTCGTGTAAGAAGAGTGAAACTCTCCACTGTGTGGTCATTACTGATTTCCCTTCTAATGGTCAACATTATGGAAGAGGACAGTGCAGCTGATTGCCAGTTGACACAGAATAACTTGGATTTGTTCCAGAGGACTCGCTTAGTGACAAAATAGGAAGGTGATGAATTACTATTTTGGACAGCACACACTGTAAAAAATAACAACAGACAATGAAGTTAAAAGACCACGGTTGCTGATTTTCAACCTTATCTATCTATCCGAATTTGGGATATCGTGTGAAAAACATCTGCAGTCGTCGCCAATGTTCTCTGTGTCTGTGGGACATAGTTGCAAAATCTGTTCTTCTTCCGGCACCAGTGTCGTCATTTGATGCATCAGTGACGTAATTGGTGACAAGGAAGCACTTCGGGCAAGTTGAGCTTGGATTTCTAGTGTCCACCTCTGGGGGGTGTGCTGTAGATGCCACTCAAATACACGACTTCCTCGTTCTCTTCGCTTGTATTGCAAACAAACTACGTTTCCAACAGCAAATATGGCCACCCAAAATATGAGTGCAGAGGATCTTACGGACGAGGATACACTTTACAGCAGTGTTTCTCAACCCAGTCCTCGGGGAACCCCTATCCTGCAGATTTTGATTGTAACCCTGCATAGGTAGCCCTGCTTGTACTTACTCGACCAATCATCTCGCAGCACTTAATTATGCAAGGTGTGCAACATCTGACAAAATTCATTGCTGATTGGTTGAATAACTACAAACAGGTAACCTATTCAGGGTTGCAAAGAAAATATGCAGGATAGGGGTTCCTTGAGGACTGGGTTGAGGAACACTGCTTTACAGTGATGCAGCTGACTCGGCTGTTTATTGGAGCCAGAGTATACAACCGAAGAAATGCAGCGGAGAGAGGCCGAGGCTGCTGCTGCGTTAGCCGAGCAAGAAGATAAGGCCGGCGGGGACCATCCAGAACCTCAGCCGCCGAGAGCAAATGGCGACCGGTGGTGCAGTTGCTCAAATGGCCCTCCGGTGCCAACAGAAACTGAATCATTCTACTGGAAGGAATCTCAGCATGGACAGTTTTTGTTGGATGCTGTCGCCGACGCCAACCTCAAGACAGCCCATGTGTGCGCGATACTATGCATGAAAGTTTTACTCTTTACATGGACATTGGTGTGCTGGATACTTTCTTCAGGATACCGAAGATAAACTGGAAAAGACCACCAAGACCAGCAGGGCCAGCAGATGACCGTCAAGTGAGTACGCTATTATTATTGTTAGTAGTAGTAGTAGTAGGTTACTGTGTTGGCATGCTAGTGAGTATGTTTTGGCCAACACAGTAATAGCTATAGGCTAGTGTGGTGATACACAGCAACATTGGACAAGTGGTTTTCGCAACACATTTGTACTGATTGTATGGCAGCCTCGTTACCCAGATAAATTCTACAGTATATTTCCCCACATCTCACAAAATGTTCCTGTTGCACGCACATTGCCCTATCATATTGGCCAAAAATTTGCCCAGTGTATTGTCACTTTGTTGTCTTAGGTAACTTGGAATTACAATGACCACTGTTACAGCACAGTTGCATAATGACCGAAACCGATGATCAGTTTAATATGCACGGCAATTTGCACATGAAACCTGTTAGATTGCCGGTTTCGATCGTTACGCAACTGTGCTGCTTATAAGGGTGGGGATACCCCCGCAGTGAGACTGATGAAGTCCCTCAGATGAGTGATGAAACATTTCTCCCCAAAAAACTTTGTGTCCAGATGAACTGATTCAACACTCAGGGAATATCTGCTAACGGTACAGATATGATCAGTACTTGTAGCTTCCTGATGAATAACTTTCCTGTCTTTTGCTCTCTGCAGACTTTTTTTTTTTTTTTGAGTGGGTGCTACAAGGGAAGAAACTTGGCAAAGGGAACCTCATCATCTTGCCTGCCAGTGTTGTACATCGCATCAGAGCCAAGTATCCTTCCCCGGTGGTCAGTACAGAGGTCAATGCAGAAGTGGACGAAGCAACGGACGAGCTTTGACCATGTGATATGCAGGCCTTTGTCTAATACTGCTGCTAAACTTCAACGCGGCTAACAATGGACACTTTTACCTTGAAGCTTGTTGGGACTGATATGGACTTGGTCTTGTCAAAGTGTGATGTGCAATATGCTAAACGTTTATTTGAAAATTGAATATCACGTTGTCACGTGCTGGCTCGAATAAAGCTGTTTTCTACTTAAATACAAACTTGAATTGTTTATTTTCACTGTAAAAACTTATCAAAGTGCGCTGCAGGTGCACCTGTATCAGATGCGTGCAGACTCCTACCTGCTGGCTTGTGCAGAGATCCTTCACTTCACGTGCAAGGTACACTGCATTTTCTTCCGAAACAGGGCAAAGTGTGTGTGTGTGTGTGTGTTTGTTTTGGGAGTGTGTGATTTATGGTTAAAATAAACCATTTTTGACATAATGGGAAAGCGGTTGCCTTTGGGTGGGTTTTCTAACCGAGAAGGAAATCTTATTTCACCCTGTTATGGAAACAAGACAATTGAACAAAACCTGTTATGCACTTTTTTGAAATCCAGGCATTTAGTAAAAAAAAAATTATGAAGACGAAAAAAGGATGAAATGTCGATGCATAATACAAAATGATTATTTTTGAAAAACGAAGTTTCGGTAAATGCCAGCATTCTCTCCGTGGCCAGGATGTGTTATTTCACAGGTAGCTAGATCTCTCTGCAGCCTGGCATGAGTGCCTGAAAAAACATTTTGAAGAAGGCCCATTTCAAACTAGTCCAGATTTTGCATGGCTAAGAAAACCCTATCAACACAATCAGAAATACTTTATTGATCCCCGAGGGGAAATTGGGTGAAATTACAGTGCCTCGCATTCTAGCATGAATGAAATTATAAGAAAAATATGTAAAAATGTGTGCAGAATAGGAATGCAGTACTGATGCAGTATAAATATACGCCAGAGTATTGCACCGTTGAAATATCCGTCCCCGCTGTAGCCGTCTGCTGCAAGATGCAAAGAGAAGATTTCCCAGCACTGACGTCGGGGCCTTCTCCTTACATCCGGGGTTTTATTGCTCAGGCTCATTCTCTGCACCGTTAAACCTGTTTTGGTAATCGGTGGTGGTTGTCGGTGCTCCCTCCTCACCCTCCTGTCTGTAGTGGTCACATCCAGGCACGACACAGCGAGACGGCACATCTGCCGTCAGTAAAACTCACCCAACTCAATTTATGTCGTTTTACGGTTCCTGGTTGAAGAGAAGATTTTAAGACACCGTTCTTTCCACACAGAGCCACAGGAAATGACTACCTCCACGAGCTGAGCGTGGGATTTGGAAGGATTTGGGGGTTTGGGTGTCAGAAGTTTGCACGCAATGCAACCTGGTACATGTAGGCTCTGCCGGCGCGGCTCCGCGACCAGGAGAACTCGGGTTTCTCGGTCAATATGGCACGCGCTAGGGAGTTTATTGCTTCAATTGACCACATTCGCGCTCAACACTGATTGGACGAAATTCCCCTTTAATTATTGCCAATGTCCAGAGGGGGGAACGTGGAGGGCAGTTTTAGTGAAGTCAGCAAGACAATATTCTGCTCTATTGAACCATTTTATTTACTTTTGAGGATAGGGGAGCTCATAACCCCAGCAAAGAAGTAAAGGAATGCACCGACTCCTCTTTGCGTGGGCTTTTGGCCTGCCGTTATCTTTACCTCCTCTGGCGACCTCACGGATTTATTTATTTATTTATAGCCTTAAAAAGGCTTTTCCTCCCTACTTTCATCCCCCTCTCATCCTCATCTTCGTCTGAATGCTCGGTGTGTCCGTCACGGTCTGTGGCCCGTGTGAGTGCCGGAGTGTAGTCTTATCCCTCCATTGACTGTGAGGCTGAGCAGCTCTACCTAGGACTGGCCCCGCCCCCTCCGCTGCCCCTGCCGTAATCAATAGGATTGGCTTGCAAATCCAATCGCCTTGCTAAGCCTAAGCGCCGCAGACTCCCACTCCGTCTCTCACATTCAATAGCTGCAGGGCCACTTTTTGTGTCTGTGTGTTCGTCTGTTTGTTCGTCAAAGTGGATATAAAGGTTTTCCTTTCATCGAGCCTTCTTTCGGCCTCCTTTGTCATTCTTCAGTCTGAAATGGCCTCCACGGTCACTTAGAATAATGCCAACAACTCAACAATATGCTGCTGAAGTTCAGTCTCAACCCAAAGAGAAATAGAAAAACAAAATGAAACACAAAAACAATACCGTTCCTGTTTTTTTTTTATCCCTGGACCCTCCAACACACCACCACTATCATCGGCCTGAACAGAAGGTGTTGAGGTAATAAGTACAGTCACGCTGCCTCCATCACAGAAGGGTTCAGAATATCGATGTATAACGTGTAGGCGGTTTACTTACATTAAATGTATAACATGAACAGACTCTGGAATACGAGGACCGCCGTGGACAGCCGCCGGAGCTCTTCAGATGTCATCGTGAAGATGGACCGGTGAAGAGGAAAGACACCACCAAGGCCTCCCGTATTCATGTATTCTACCTCTTCCTTTGCAGATGCCCATCAAATGGATGGCCCTGGAGTGCATCCACTACAGGAAGTTTACTCATCAAAGTGACGTGTGGAGCTACGGTAAGATGGAAACCGGCCTTTCAGGAGAACTTAGATGGGGTGGCCAAGAAATATTAGGATGGCCATGTGGACCTAAAAAGAACAGACAATCCAGAATGAGGATGTCATTCCCCTTGTTGGTTTTTCTCAGATAAAACAACCTGTGGCATGATGGGAAAAGGTTGATCAAGGAGAGAAAATGGGTGGAGGAGGGATTTCTGCAACTTGATCAGCATGGCAGATATTGCTGGCAACAAAATGCTTAGGCATCAGTTGAACCCAGGCGCGTGGGAAGATTTTTAAGTAGGGGGGGCTGCCAGCTGAAACGAAAAGTATTGTGGCGAGCTGGCGTGGAAGAGTGAGTCGAGAGGCAGAGATCTCTTTTTAATTGCAACTCCCGTGGCCCCCATACACCACACAACCCTGGGAGTGCTCTTTTATATTCACACCGCCCAGAACGGACCAGAACTGACAACGTAATGAGTCCCCCAGCCCATATCCCAAGTCTCAGTCATGGTCCTACAGTCAGTTAGTCAGTAAACGGTCTCCTACTTAGCCTGAGTCGAACCCCCAAAACAACGCAAGAATAGCCGCAATATGAACGCCACATGACATGTAGGTCAGGTGAATCGGCCATGCTAAATTGTCCCTAGGTGTGAATGTGTGTGTGTGTGTGGGCCCTGTGATGGCCCGGCGGCCTGTCCAGGGTGTCTCCCCGCCTGCTGCCCAATGACTGCTGGGATAGGCTCCAGCATCCCTGCGACCCTAATTAGGATAAGCGGCTTGGATAATGGATGGATGGATGGATGAACACCGCATCATTAAAACACAATTTTAAATCTGACATTAACAGTCCCATCAGCCATTGCGCTCCCCCAGCACAGAACCGCCGACAGTCAGAGCAATGACATCATACCGCCTCCCCCGGTCGATACAGTATGACATCATTGTTTTGTTTTTAAGGTGCGTGTGTAGCAGATTTGGATTGGAGTGTTTACTCACTTTATTATTAAAACTGTACACTCCACGCAGCCCCACCCACTGTCTAAAATAAAGGTGTTTTTATTTATTTTTTTGCCTTTATATGGTAGGAAAAGTTAGGCATACTGTTGGGTCTAAGATGTTACACAGCCACCTGACACTACTGGGGGAAGTGCACCCACCACTAGGGGGCGCTGCAGCCCCCCTTCCCTCGCTAATGCTTCAACCACAAAAAAAGCTAAAGAATATGACATAACAGGTGGTTAAAAATACAAAAGAATACCTAAATATTAACAAAAAAAAATACAAAATTATAAAATTACAGTACGGTCCAGCCTGAGAAATCAAAACCAAAGCTAAAATAACCAACAATAAACATATTTTAGCTTTGATTTTACTTTCCCGGGCTGGATTTAATTGAGAGGTGAGTATTTTGCAGGGATATTAACAGAGGGTATATTTTAGGCAGTTTGGCTACCAAGTGAAAGGAATAAAATGTTTCAAGCACTTTTAATGTTCGACAATCGCTGCACCCTTAAATAATGGAAAAGTGGATGGGCTACTTCTCTAATGCCCTTGAACCGTTTGGTTATGTAAGCATGATGTCAGAGCTGCGGACCTACTACAAGTGTTCCTCAATTCTATGAAACTTTTATCGCTGCATTTCAAGTAACAATTTGCAGATCCCGTCGATGGTGAAGATGACGACGACGATGATGATATTTTTAGGCCGTTTGCAGCTCTCTGCAATAGCAGCTGTTAACAAAGTCATTAAGAAAATGAATTTCAAAGCTCATAGGCAAGACGGGTCAAATCAAAGAGAATAGTATGTGTTTGATTAAGGGTATCAGTGTTTTTGGTGGAAACATGTTCCCAGCGGTCCTCTATGACTGGGGGCTATTATACTCTGCCGAAAATGTGAATTTACCCCGTCTGCTGTTCATTAGCTCAGTAGCACTGTTTAGGCAGGCGAGGGGAGAAAGTTCCCAACTAGGGTGGAGTGTGAGGACCGGCCATTTTATCTTCTCACCTCTATTCCTGTCCTCCTCTATCTTCTCTTGTGTCTTCTCACTCTTCCATTTCCCTTCTTCTTTCCCCTTCTTCCTGCTTGCGCTACGTCATCTGCTTTCATCACACCTCTTCTTCCGTCCCCTATTCCTTATTTGCCGTGCCCTCTCCGCTCCAAACGTCTCTTCTCTTCTCTCCACTTCTTTTCAGGGGTGACTATCTGGGAGTTGATGACCTTCGGGGGGAAGCCGTATGACGGGATCCCCACGAGAGACATCCCGGACCTGCTGGAGAAAGGGGAACGTCTGCCCCAGCCTCCAATCTGCACCATTGATGTCTACATGGTTATGGTCAAATGTAGGTGCAGCTTGTCCTGGCATGCACCGGCGAAATATTGTGCGCGTGCGATGTTGACTGGTGACACAACTAAATGTGTTAACCATTTATTCACGGTGTCAGAGGCCAAATTACAGAAATGCTGTTTACGTGAAACACTGACGAGTTTAACAGTAATTAACAGCAGTCAGTATTCAGACTAGACTGTGATAACTGAGCAGTGTCCGGTCTCACAGAATATTTTCACGACATTGTTTTAACCACGCACCCTACAGAAAGCACCGCTTTAATCATATAACCATTCTTACATGGGCACCTATTGAAAATACCTCTCTGAGGGTGTCCGGGTTGTGTGGCAGTCTATTCCGTTGCCTACCAGCACGGGGATCGGCGGTTCGAATCCCCGTGTTACCTCCGGCTTGGTCGAGCGTCCCTACAGACAGAATTGGCCGTGTCTGCTGGGAAGCCGGATGTGGTTATGTGTCCTGGTCAGCGCACTAGCGCCTCCTCTCTTCAGTCGGGGCGCCTGTTCTGGGGGGAGAGGGAATTGGGGGGGGGAATAGCGTGATCCTCCCACAGGCTACGTCCCCTTGGTGAAACTCCTCACCGTCAGGTGAAAAGAAGTGGCTGGTGACTCCACATGTATCGGAGGAGGCGTGTGGTAGTCTGCAGCCCTCCCCGGATCGGAAGAGGGGATGGAGCGGAGACCGGGACAGCTCGTAAGAGTGGGGTACAATTGGGGAGAAAAAGGAGCAAAAAATCCCCCCCCCCCAAAAAAAAAGAAAATGCCTCTCGAAAACCACCCAATTTGTAGCACTCGGATAAGAAAATGCTCCAGACAGAATAATAATAATAAACTTTATTTATGCAGCACTGTTCTAAATAAGGTTACAAAGTCCAGAGGTTACCGAGGTAAAAGGAGCAGTGACCAGTGACTCATTTTGCTGGCCGGACTCGTTCCCGTTACACCAGCCAAACCAGTCCTGTTGGCCGGTCACTGCTGCCCCGCTGTCAGGCAGCGGGGTCACAGGTGGTGCTGTAACCTCTGGCCACTGATGCCAGCTCAGAGACACAGTGCCAAAACTACACTGGTTCTCCTCCCACTGTCTCCGAACAGCGGTCTCTGGGCCTCGCTGTCACCTCGGCTCATGTGTGGGCCAGGCGCTGCCACCCTGAACGCACGCCAAACCTCGATGGCAAAAGTTTTATGTTTGGTTTTTTTTATGTAAACATCTCTGACTTGTTTACTCAGGAAAATTTGAGGATCTTTGAGATGATATGTCTTGTTTTCATGCCACGTCTTCCAACGGTGGCTTATACCGATCAGCCAAAACATTTAAACCACCTGCCTGATATTGTGTGGCTCCCCCTCATGCCGCCAAAACAGCTCTGACCCATCGAGGAATGGACTCCACAAGACCTCTGAAGGTATCCTCTGGTATCCAGCACTAAGACATTAGCAGCAGATCCTTTAAGTCCTGTAAGTTGAAGGTGGAGCCTCCATGGACCGGACTTGTTTTTCCAGCACATCCTACAGATGCTCAATCGGGTTGAGATCTGGGGAATTTGGAGGCCAAGGCAACACCTCTTACTCTTTGTCGTATCACTCAAACCACTCCTGAACAATTTTTGCAGTGTGGCAGGACACATTATCTTGCTGAAAGAGGCCACTGCCATCAGGGAATACCTTGCCGTGAAGGGGAGTACCTGGTCTGCAATGATGTTTAGGTGGGTGGCATTGTCAAAAGTCACATCCACATGAATGCCAGGACCCAAGGTTTCCCAGCAGAACATTGCCCAGAGCATCACACTGCTTCCGCCAGCTTGCCTTCTTCCCATAGTGCATCCTGGTGCCATCTCTCCCCCAGGTAAACAACACACACACCCGGCCGCCCAAATGATGTACAAGAAAATGTGATTCATCAGACCAGGCCGCTTTCTTCCATTGCTCCATGGTCCAGTTCTGACGCTCACATGCCCATTGTAGGTGCTTTTGGCAGTGGACAGGGGTCAACATGAGCACTCCGACCAGTATGTGGCCACACAGCCCCATATGCAGAAAGCTGCAATGCACTGTGTTCTGACACCTGTCTACCATAGGCAGCATTAACTTTTTCAGCAATTTGAGCTACAGAAGCTTTTCTGTGGGATCGGACCAGAGGGGCTAGCTAGTCTTCGCTCCCCACTTGCATCAGTGAGCCTTGGGTGCCCATGACCCTGTCGCCGGTTCACCGGTTGTACTTCCTTGGACCACTTTTGGTAGGTGCTGATCACGGCATACCAGGAACACCCCACAAGACCTGCCATGTTGGAGATGTTCTGACCCAGTCGTCTAGCGATCACAATTTGGCCCTTATCAGAGTCACTCAGATCCTTACCTTGCCCATTTTTTCCTGCTTCCAACACATCAACTTCAAGAATGGACTGTTCACATGCTGCCTAAATATCCTACGCCTTAACAGGTGCCATTGTAGTGAGCTAATCCAGCGTTTCCCAACCCAGACCTCAAGGAACACCTATCCTGCAGATTTTCATTGTACCCCTGCATGGGTAGCCCTGCTTGTACTTACTCAACCAATAATCTCACAGCACTTAATTGTGCAACAGCTGACATAATTAATTGCTGATTGGTTGAATAACTACAAACATGTACCTATTCAGGGTTGCAAAGAAAATCTGCAGGATAGGTGTTCCTTGAGGACTGGGTTGGGAAACACAGCTAATCAATGTTATTTGCTTACCTGTCAGTGGTTTTAAAGCTTTGGCTGTTAAAAACTGTTTTTAACAGCCAATTAAAACTGTATTTGACTGTTAAAAACTGTATTTGACAGTTTTTAACAGACTGTATTTGCATATCCCTAGATTAAAAAAAAAACAAAAACGTAATGGCAACACCTGTCTGTCTAATATCCCATTTTGTTTTTGCGGGATGGGAGCAGAGAGGAATTTGGCAGAAAACGGTGTCATAGTTGGGAGTGATCAGAATATCTGCAGGGCTGGATTAAATATGTACAGAAGCAGGCAGGAATGGTTGGAAATCATGTGGGAGCGGAATTGAAAAAAAATATTCCCGCACAAACCTAGCTTGTTGCAAATATTTGTTCTGAATTTGCTCTCTTTCAGGTTGGATGATTGATGCTGACAGCCGCCCCAAGTTTAAAGAGCTAGCTGCGGAGTTCTGTCGAATGGCTCGTGATCCCCAGCGGTACTTGGTCATTCAGGTAGGCCAATCTTTATAGCTCTGGAGCAGATCTAGATCAAATATTTGCTCAGATTCGCTGACTTGCCGTTACTGTGAGCAGTCAGTGTTGCCCGTAACAGCAGAATCAAGATTATGAAAACTAAACTAGTCTCTTACTCGCACTCAGAGAAGACCAATGTTCATAATAACTGAATGGGGATTCCAGTTTTCTCATTGCCACTGATGATACTTATAACTTCCCCTTCAACTTTTTCCTGTGACTCAGTAGTTAGAATAGTAGCTGAACTATACACATAACCGCCCGTACCCCCACAACCTGTGTTTTTAGGGCGACGACCGCATGAAGCTTCCCAGTCCCAATGACAGCAAGTTCTTCCATAGTCTCCTGGACGAGGAAGAACTAGAGGACTTGTTGGACGCTGAGGAGTATCTAGTGCCCCACACCTTCAATATTCCACCAATGGTTTACACGCCCCACACACGCACGGATGCCTCTAGGGTACGGTTTTGTCCAGTTTCTGCACATTCATCATTATTTTATTTATTTTATTTTTTTAGGAGGGGAAAAAAAAAGGTCATTGAGCTCTCTCGTCTCCATCACCTCAGTTTAAGAGAAGAATTTACATTGGGATGAGGTTGTTGAAAGTGCATACATTATTCTCCTGTGTCTAGCAAAGTCAAGCACAAGTGCACTCAGAACGAAATGTGGGGAAAAAAGTACACATAACTTACTGTCATGAAGACGATGATGATTAAGTAACGCTTGAAAGGTAATCAAAGTCTGGAATACAAAGAAAGTTGAGTCAGTTCATCTGGGACACAACGTTTATTGAGAGAGAAACGTTTCATCACTCATCTAAGTGACCTCTTTAGTCTCAACTGACAGCAGGTGTCCCCACCCTTATAAACATGACATAATCACCAAAAACAATCGGTTTTGACCATCTAAGTTCGTCTCTTCTAACATACCGTCACGCTTCCCTTGTGTACCTCGTGTGTTATGGTTATGCTGATTCCGGGGTGCTGAGAAGACTCCATCTGCCCACATGAAATACTTCTCCGTCTCATGCCTCTTCATTAAGAAGTTATACTCAAGTAAAAGTAGGAGTATACAACAGGCTTCATATGCAAATTGTTGCGAGCGTTAACTAGAGTTTCAATGGCCATGTGTACTATTGACAGAGGATTTGGGAATGGTTGCAATTACAGCAATTACTGGCCTGATGTGTTAGCTCTCCTGTGTTGTGCCATCCTTTTGGATTAGTGTCTGTTTAGTTTCCCCAATGTACAAGTCACGGCAATCCTCCCGGCATTTAACAGTGCACACTATATTACTCTGTTTGTGCCGGGGGACCCGATCCTTGGGATGGACCAATTTCTGGCGCAGCATGTTTTGGGGTTCGAAAACAACTGAGGTGCGATGTTTGGAAAATACACATTTCAACCGTTCCAACACTCCCACCACATATGCTTTAGGCAGCTGTTGTGCATCTCCTCCCTTCGATCGGCTGGTGCACTGTTTGGGCGTCTTCCTGGCTTTGACAAACGCCCAGTTAGGATAACTACACTTAACCAGGGCCTGTTTAATTTGCGATTTATCCCCTTCCCCAACCTCTATTTTTGAGTTGAAGTTGTTCACAAGATCCTCAGTTGGGGATGCCATGAACGACGATGACTCATTTACAGTTTTCTTGAAAGGTGAATTGTGTTATTGTCAGTGTACAAAAACACCAAAATTACCAGCTGAATGTGAGTTCATTCGAACAGTTCTTATAAGTAGAATTTATCATGACAGATATTACACACCTTTTGCACACCCACGTTCAACAGGTCCATTATTAATGTCATTAGCTGTAGCTGTGTTTATCCTGCCATGCTAACATCACAGAGTACCAAGACCACCAGCCGGCCATGTTTTTAACCCTCATGGGTTTTTAACCTGTAGACGTCAGCGAACTCACTAATGGCGCTTTTCCAATGCATGGTATCAGCTTGACTCAACTCGACTCTACTCGCCGTTGGCACCAGGTACTTCCCTGATTTCGTTTTCCACTGCAGATCGTAGCCCTCATGGCTTGTGGGCATGTTGACTAGTTTTTCCTCCCTTCTTTACCAGCACCCCAGCCCAGCATTTTATTTTCAAAAAATCATCAAGGCCAACTCAAAATGGCTGCTTCACGTGAACAACATTAGTGTAGCTAAGAGATTCACTAAAAAAAAAACCCAACAATTTTTTGCATGGATAGATTGTCAACTACGATACAAGTTTCACGAGTCTGGCCTTGGTATTTCCTGGTTGTAAGCAGAGCTGTTCACGTTCTCTCTGACAAATCAGTGGTCTGCAGCGTTTTCACCTCACCTTTTAGGGTGCGAAAGGCTAGCAATACAAACCGCTGCCTGTCCAAGGAGCTGTGATGCATTTAGATGATGTAGGAAATCCCTGCTCAGTCCTGAGGAGGAAACAAGTCGTTGAATTCAGACACATTTCAAGCACTCTTCCATTTAACTGTGAAAAACAAATTATGATTCTGATTTTGACAGGGCCAGCAGAGAAGGCCCTGATGGCCCTGACAGCCCACCGCAGCTTAATGGAAAACCAGAAACCAAAAAAAAGCGAGCAGAGTCAAGTCGAGCCGGTACCACGCAGCGGAAAAATGCCTTTTAAATTGGTCTGTTCAGTTACTCTTTAATTAGCAGAAGACAGGCGCACATGTGCCTATTAACATATAAAAAGGAGCCCCTATTGAGTAGTCTTTTGAAGAAATTCACTTCTGTTGTCACTTCTGAGCCCAGTGTAATTTACCTTACTTTTTTACCTTTTGGGTGGAGTCATTTGTTGTCCTTATCAAGTGTTCTCCATGTTTTAGATGTAGCAGCAGGGTAACTGGCACAGTAGTTGAAACAGTTGAAACTTGAATACAAGGAGGCCATGAAGAAATAAAGTACAAATACAGATCAGTCAGTTGTTTTTCAAAGTAATGGGGGGGGGGGGTCTGAAGAAGTAATTTTTTTTCAGGGTCTTAGCTCATCTGCAGGTTGGACACAAAAGACCGGGTTTTGAAACAAATCTCATGCAGCGTCCTTTCACTTTCATTCTTACCATGCCATTTTGTCTTTCACTGACTCTCGGTGTTTTCCTGAAACGGCTAATTGCCACCTTCAGACGGGGCTTCTCCGCCAGTTCCCCCCTCCGCTTGGACAGATCGACTACTGCAAATGCCTGCGTCTGTCTTTGGACTTTATTCCATCAGATAGACAGCCAGACAAGTCAGCCATTTTGTATTCCAACTTCTCCTCTGCGTTTGTGTCTGCCCAGATAGGCAGGATGGCAGTACCTTCAGGATGCCAATGAGACACTTCAATCCTTCGGTACATTCTAGAAGATTCTGAGGCAAAGACTGCATTTCCTAAAAAGAATTGGGAAATTATTTCATTGGAAGATGTTTCCTATCTCAACGCTGCTTGTTGGCCTTTTCCCATGTATGTGGATTCTGTTTTGATTGACTCTTAGCATAACTGTAGTCCACGGACTTCCGGTTTCTACTGCAGCGGTCATACCAGTTTCTTGTTTGCTGGCGTGTGCTGTTGACAATGGCGTGTTTTTCGCGATGCCTGCAAGATTTACCATGGACAAATATCGACGACATGCACAGAGTTATGAGGATGACTATCCATCCATCCATTATCTGAACTGCTCATCCTGCTCTCAGGGTCGCGGGGATGCTGCAGCCTATCCCAGCAGTCATTGGGTGGCAGGCGGGGAGACACCCTGGACAGGCCGCCAGACCTAGGGACAATTTCGTACGGCCGATTCACCTGACCTACATGTCTTTGGACAGTGGGAGGAAACCGGAGCCCCCAGAGGAAACCCACAGACACGGGGAGCACATGCAAACTCCACACAGAGGACGACCCAGGACGGGCCCCAAGGTTGGACTACCCCGGGGCTCGAACCCAGGACCTTCTTGCTGTGAAGTGACCGCGCTAACTACGGCGCTACCGTGCCGCCCCAGGATGAGTATCCCCGTCCTCGTCATTGTGGACGTAACCTGACATGTACAACTGGAAACTTTTCACCCGCGTACTGGTAGGTGCGGGTGAAAGTTTGTCGACAGTTCTGTGCCTGTCGTGGACATTTATCCATGGTAAATCTCGCAGGCATCGCGAAAAATATGCCATTGTCAACAGCACGCGCCAACACCCAAGAAACTGGTACGACCGCTGCAGTAGAAACCGCAAGTCGGTGGACTACAGTTACGCACGGAAGCCACTGAATTAATTGCACTCCAACTGAACACACAGTAGCCGCAGGTATAATTAACTCAATTGCTGTGCATAACACAACATTTACACTTTAAATATACTTTGTACCTGCATTATTGTGACATACTGAAAGCAGGATGGTTTTCCATAAAATTAACCCTGCTCACGCTCAGTTTGTGCACACACACAAAGGAATCAAGCAGGCAGAGAAATCCCACAGACGAGTGAAACAAAATGCAGCAGAAACATCTAGTTAAGAAGGCACGAGCAGATCCGAGTCTTCCTTACAATGACCAGAAAAGGGGGGGGGGGTATAAGGTGGAGGGCTAAGTGAATAGGGAAATGTAATTTAGTGGATATAGTTATGGGGCCAGTAGGGGCCCGGGGGGGAGGCTGAAATTTCCCCGGAGGAAACCAGCAGACCTCCATGCAAATAGACAGACGGATGGAGGGGGAATAGCAGAAGGGATGAATGAGACTGATAAAGCGACTGCCGGCGAGACAGACGGAGAGAAAGAAACAAAAAGGAGACATTCAAGACGAGGGGCGTTACGGATTCTGTGAGACTTTCAGTGTGGCGCACGACACTGAAAGGATGCTTTTGAATTAATAAACCGCCATTTCCCCCAGCAGATATACCCGTGAAAATAGCCCCCCCTCCCTCCCCGGCTCTACAGTTTGTCTCCCAAATCGATCACATTTACGAAATATACTCACTACATGTACTCACACGTCAGTCAGAGCGCCACACCTTCAGCAGACTGAGCCATACTGTGGAGGGGGAAGCGGTGGGATCAAACCCAGAGTCTGCAGAGGAGGTGGAGCAGCAACCGAATTTGGGGAGAAAGAGGGAGAGAAAAAAAAAACAAAACAAAACTACGTTTAGCAACAACAGAAGAAGTCACCTTCAGTGTGTATTTTTTCAATTATATATTTTTATTTTACAACAAATCACTGTATGGCAAAAAAGCTGAATGTACACACATAGACAAAAACCCGAATGCACATTGACACACACACACACACACACACACATGTACATCCTCTTTCTGCACCCTGCCAGCAGTCCTTTTGTAAGCCAACCAAGCCTACTTCTAAAAGTCCTCTGCCTCTCTTTCTCTCTGTCCAGAACCAGTTTGTGTACCAGGACGCTAGTTTCAGCATGGAGGACATGCTGGCCACCCTCCCCAGGGTGGTCTCCGTATCGGCCGTGGCAGCAGGCTGCTTGTCGCCCCAGGACCCGGCCACTGGGGGGCAGAGCGGTGGTAGCAGCAGCAGCCAGGAGGACTCGCGTTGTAACGGGACCCTGAGGAAACAGGCCTCTCCGCGGCCAGCCGTCCACGGGGGCCCTGCTCCAGGAAAAGGTAAAGCAGTGTGCCTGCAAGCCACTGTAGTTACGCTTATTTAAGATTTTCACTGCAAGTGATGAAGGAGGACAGTATTAGGGATGGGTATATTAGAGGGACAGCCCAGGCTGGACGGTTTGGAGACAAAAGCAAAAGAGGCAAGAATGAGATGGTTTGGACATGTGTGGAGGAGAGATGCTGGGTATATTGGGAGAAGGATGCTGAATATGGAGCTGCCAGGGAAGAGGAGAAGAGGGAGGCCAAAGAGGAGGTTTATGGATGTGGTGAGGGAGGACATGCTGGTGGCTGGTGTGACAGAGGACAGTGCAGAGAAGAAAGAGGAAATGGAAAGGAAGGAAAGGAAGAAATGGAAACGGGTGATCCGCTGTGGTGACCCCTAACAGGAGCAGCTGAAAGTAGTAGTACTAGTAGTACTAGTAGTACTACTAGAAGACAGTAGTTAAACGTATTTAAAAGCCATCCATGGCTTTACATACCACATGGGGTTATCACATAAAAATGAGATTTAATTGAAAAATAAAGGTGATGTATTGCTGACGCAGTAGGACAAAAGATTCCCGAGCAACCTGGTCGTGTGTGAGAGTCGCTGAGCAAGTTAATTCAAGCTTGTCAAGTCAAGTCAATGTGTAGTGTGTCATGTGTAGCCCAGTACCACATCATTTCATCTGCTAGACACAGATCGGTGGATATGGAAAGAAATGCCGCTAGTTTGAATTCCGACAGGATACAAGAAGATTTTTGGCTGTTATATTGTACTACCTACTGGCTTCCATGACTAACTCTTTTTAGAGAATTAAATCCATGATAGCTTTACCACCAAATAGTCAATGTTTGGGGCAAACTAGTTCAATGTGCCCTGAAAATTTACGTTTATTAGTTTAATCACTCACCCTTTTTTTTCTTTTTTACCAGTCACGGCCTCCTACAATTCAACGCTGGTTTTTAAAGAGGTCATATTTTGCATTTTTGGACAGTTTTCCATCGTTTTTGGCAGTCTATGAGGATTCTTGTGGTGTTTGTTTTTAGCTGTATTAAATTCAGTATTTATGAGCTGCCACCTTGGATGGCTGGTTTGTGACCGACTGGCGGCCGAGCCACTCTGTCTGCAGAGTGTACTGCCCCAGGCAGCCAAGTGGTGGGGCTGTTCTTGAGAGCCGCACATGGATCCTAAATGCCCCGCTGTCAGTGTCACAGATCCCTGTAGGGAGTTATCACCACGGCAAGCTAAAGACGTTAGTCTTGCAGGTACTGTGTTTGTTGGCCAACGCAGATCATGTGGTGCAACGTGACAGGACACTGGTCATGTGACACGTGTAGAGTTGAAATATGTAAAGAACATCTCTGCCGGGGAAAGCTAAAGGAGAGCGAGCTGCTGCTGCTGCTGCTGCTGCAGACCCAGCAGGTACTCACACTGCTGCAGAGAACTAAACCACTTGGTTTTCCGACAAGATCTGTCCACTGTATGTACTCTGTCCATGGTGTTCCACCTCAGCTGCATTACAAGGGACTCATGGTGCTACTAAAATATATATTTTTTAACTTATTTCTGATTTTTCCCCCAATTTAATGGCCAATCGACCCCTATTTTAGTTCAAACACCCACCCTTGTACTGCATGCGTTCGCCAACTGCATCTCTCCGGCCGGCAGTCTCGAAGGAGACGCCTCCCCACTTTGGTGACAAGGGGAATCCAGGCCGAACCACTGCTTTTTCCGCCACACACAGAGACGCATTCATGTGATGAACACAAGCCGACTCCGCCCCCCCCCCAAAGACAGCATTGCCAATTATTGCTGCTTCATCGAGTCCGGCCATAGTCGGATCTGACGAGACCGGGGCGCGAACCCCAGTCCCTAGTGGGCAACTGCATCGACACAAAGCTGATGCTTAGACCGCTACTCCACCGCGGACCCTTGCTACTAAAAGATTTTACCTGTCATATTTTGATTTGTCTGAATTTATTTGTCTGATGGTTAGTCGAATAAGGAAAGTTCTTGAACAATTAAACCTCGTGATCAGTCATCCTGAGCTTGAGCCTGTGAGCTGAAGTTACTTTACTCGCTGACAAATGTAGTAGCGCTATTATCGGCTGCTCCCGTTAGGGGTCGCCACAGCAGATCATCCGTTTCCGTTGGTAACCCAGGCCTCGACCACACTCGATCCGGTGTGGAACTCTTATTTATGATCGGCACATTTGATTTGGCAAAGATTTTACACCGGATGCCCTTCCTGACACAGCCCTCCCCATTTATCCGGGCTGGGGACCGGCACTAAGAATGCACTGGCTTGTGCATCTGCAGCGGCTCGGTACTCACTGACAAATGTAATAAATAGTAATAGATCAGGTTATATAAATCAAGGATAAATAGTTAGACATGTACTTCTTTGCTCCAAACACTCCCTCAGATCTCCACAGTACAGTTTTATGTCTCCCAGCTGTGTCCTACGCCGCCAGACACTGTACATCACAGTTCTGTTGTACACGGCTGTACGCCCAAAACATCTGATTTCTGTGTTAAAGTGACATCACAGCCTGATCATTTGATAGATACACCAAACATACATATTTTATAAAATGTCACCTATTGCAAATATATCAGGCTGTAGTAATTTATAAGATGTACCGACTACAATGCAACAATAGTGATATTATTCAATGAAGGGCCATAATATAATCAGGGATCTTAAGAATTACAACAAGGTATGAACAAAAGTATATCCCTTTAGCCAGGAGTAACTAAAAATAATAATAGTAAAATTAATCACAATAACAATTGAACATGTATGGCAACTTTCACATTTACAAGCTACTGCGATATAGGGCTGCAACTAATGATCATTTTCATAATCAATTGACCTGTCGATCATTTTTCCAATTAATCAATTAATAATGTAGTCAGTTAAGTCAAAAAATACTGATGAATGCCCGTCTTGAGTTTGCAGAGTCCAAAGCGGTGTCTGGAAACAGTTTATCTAGTCTGAACAACAGCCAGAAGAAACCTCAGATATTCATTTCATAGTGATCTAAATCAGAGGGGGGCGGCACGGTGATGCAGTGGTTAGCGCAGTCGCCTCACAGCAAGAAGGTCCTGGGTTCGAGCCCTGGGGTAGTCCAACCTTGGAGGTCATCCCAGGTCGCCTCTGTGTGGAGTTTGCATGTTCTCCCCGTGTCTGCGTGGGTTTCCTCCGGGGGCTCCGGTTTCCTCCCACAGTCCAAAGACATGTAGGTCAGGTGAATCGGCTGTACTAAATTGTCTCTAGGTATGAATGTGTGTGTGTGGGCCCTGTGATGGACTGCAGGGATAGGCTCCAGCATCCCCACGACCCTGAAAGCAGGAGAAGCGGTTCGGTTAATGGATGGATGTTTTAATGATGGGAGGAAACCCACACAGACACGTGGAGAACATGCAAACTCCACACCGAAAGAACCTGGGACGGCCTGGGGTTCGAACCCAGGACCTTCTTGCTGTGACACAACAGTGCTAACGACTAGGCCACCGTGCTGCCCGGTAATCTTAATCTGAAACTTGGGATGCACATATCAGTACATTGACCACAAAGTACTGCATTAAATTTGACTGAGCTAGTGTCATTTCGGAGCCTATACAGGTTCCTTAACTATCACAGCTTTGTCAGATGGTGCTGTGGGTTGTGTAGGCAGGAGTATGCAGAGGCTTATTTCATACTGTTTTTTTTTTTCCTCTGAATAAACTGTGACTTTCCAGATGTAGCGCGATATCTCACAGCTTTTAGGAGAGATGATGCTCTCCAACTGTTAACGGTTAGCAATGCCTTGCTTCGGCAGTGGTCACTGCTTCACTGTTCACTGCAGCAGAAGTCTGTCAAGCTTTTCCAAAACTGCGTACATGTTGGCTGTGAAGGATGTATTGGGTCAGCCTTTGCTGCTGCCGTTATGGCAGTAGATGGTACCACCTGCATCTGTTTCTACTGCCTTGTAGATTTGCCTGTTTAGGCAAAGGCTAGGTGAAGGTAACTCCGAATTCAAATCCAAGAAGGTGCTGGCAGCAGGGCGCTCGATGGTTTTTGCGGCAGAAGAGCCCACTAGGATCATGGGCCCCATCAGACCAATGGCCCAAACACCAGATGGCATGCAGAGGAACCACTCTGTTGGTCAATAGATGGCATCGCTTGACAAGTAAGCTGTCACTGCGGGGCAACCTCTTTATCTGCTGAGCCCGTTGCACTACAGTGTACCACTTAGGAACGGGATCTGGGGTCCAGAGAGACTGTTCGGCGGGGGCACGGCCCCGACTGTCTTAACTACTGTGCAAGGCGTGATGTGAGGAGAGCTTGGTGCGGAAAGCACTTGCAAGGAGAGCTTGCTCTAATGCAGGCCTGATGGCCCCGCAGGCATGCTTGCCGAGCTTAAACTGCATCACAGTCAGCATCGTTTCGATGGCCCGCCGAAGAAGAGGGGAATGGGGAGCTGAAATAGACCCAGAAACAAATCAATCCAGTACCTGAACACATTTCATCATCATCTCCATCATAGGACAACAGGTCACGTTGGCAAACACACCCATCTCTTTACCGTGAGTTCGGTAATGTTCCATGTCAGTGTTTCGCTAGGCTGCATCCTAGACCTGTGTATTGGCGAGGCCAGCTAACATTAGGTATCCAATTTAGGAAAATACTCCGTAATTTACAAACTCATGACTCAGCTGACAAATGAGCACATCGGTAGAAATAGAAGGTGTTGCTGTGTGCATCTCTATGCAAATGTTGGGATGCAACGTTTGCGATGCCGTATGAGCTCCAGATGAACACTCAGAGCTGCACAAACGGTTGAAATAGAGGTGAACATGGTGGCTCGAGGTCTCACAGGGTACTGATGGAACCTATAAAAAGGAAAAAGGTGCGGGGGGAGGGAGGAATCTGTTGTGGCGACCCCTGAGAAACAGGGAATAAGCTGAAAGAAGAAGAAGAAGATAGTGCTAGAGGTCTATGACATGACCTTCATAGACCTCTAGCACTATTGTCGTCTTCTTCTTCTGTGCTAGCCCAGCTCATGAGTCTAGCAGGTAGGAAAACTGTACCATTAAACAAAACTGGTTAACCGTGAACTCAGACACTATCTCTTACTTCAAACCCCTCACTTTTTTTTATATATATTTTGGTATCTTTGCTGCTAAGTGCCAAATGGCGAGTAATGTCTCTATCTTAAGCCACAGCTTCCCAGCAAAGCCGGTGCCGCGTTGGGACGTGTTCGTGATGTGACTCGATCAGGCAGAAAATAAGCAATCGTGTATTCTAGCCAAAAATCATGATCAAAACTCATTTGTAACCACTTTGGCCATAATTTGCTGCCTGTTCCGAGCCTGTGAGGGAATTTACTGGAATTTACTTGTCTTGTTAAATACACTAAAATAAAATTATCTTGACTGTAATTTGGTTTCAGTCCTTTGTAAGCTGGACTTTAATGTACGTTTTTTTGTACTTCTGTTCCCTTTTCCTTCCTCCCTTACCCAGTCCCAGGTGGCGGGGAGGACATTAGTGGACAGCGGTACAGTGCAGACCCCACCAGCATTTTGGGAGAGCGAGGAACAAAAGGAGATCAGGACCAGACTGGATACATTACTGCCATGAGAGAGAAGAACCACACAGGTAAAGCAAGAAGCCCTACTCAGGAGTACGCTCGGCATTTCTGATGTGACCAGTAAGATACTGGATATGTCCAGGTCAGGAATAGAATAGAATAGAATAGAATAGAATAGAATAGAATAGAATACTCACTCCTGTTTGCATTTTCATAGATGTCGGACAAACATTTCACGCAACACTAGGGGCGTCCAGGTAGCGTGGCGGTCTATTCCGTTGCCTACCAACACGGGGATCGCCGGTTCGAATCCCCGTGTTGCCTCCGGCTTGGTCGGGCGTCCCTATGGACACAAATTGGCCGTGTTTGCGGGTGGGAAGCTGGATGTGGATATGTGTCCTGGTCGCTGCACTAGCGCCTCCTCTGGTCGGTCGGGGAGCCTGTTCACGGGGGACGGGGGAGGGGGGGGGTAGCGTGATCCTCCCACACGCTACGTACCCCTGGGGAAACTCCTCACTCTCTAGTGAAAAGAAGCGGCTGGCATGGGAGGAGGCATGTGGACCTCTTCGGATCGGCAGAGGGGGTGGAGCAGCAACCGGGACGGCTCGGAGAGTAGGGTAATTGGCCAAGTATAATTGGGGAGAGAAAGGGGGAAAACTTCCAATAAATAAATAAAAACATTTCATGCAGCAGAGAGAATGTTCACAGTCAGAAATGATGTAATTTGACCCTGTGTAGTCTATAACCCCCCCAGATTCCATATGGTGGTTGGCACCAGCTCAGGCCCAAAACGTATTTATTTGTTCTGCCTTCTTTCACTCACTTTAAATTCAAGAGCTGCAGAGCCAATACCTTGTGTGCATCACCTAAAGCAGAGAAAGGCAAGAATGAATGGCGATATAACAATTTTTCTGGCTATTCTGTTCTGCATCTGCCCCAACCCCACCCTCCACCCCGTTTCCCCTGCAGACTATCCTAACCCGGTAGAAGAAAACCCCTTTGTCACACGCCGCAGGAATGGCGACGCCCACACTGTGATTGACGGAGCAGGCTACCACCCTTCCCATATGGGTGGGGCAACTGCTGCCACCAACAGCCAGCCATGCAGGGCAGAAGATGAATACATCAATGAGCCCCTCTACCTCAACACCTTCCACAACGCTGAGAAGAATGGCTTGGCTGGGGCGGTCTCCATGCCCGGGCCCTCCTCCGCTCAGTCAGCATCGCAGACAGTTAACCCATCAACATCAAGCCACAACTTCACTTCTTCTGGGTATGTGGTGCCCCCTGGCCACCCTGTGCACCCCTCATACCCATCGCACACCCTGCATTCCGGGCACTCAGGGCACACCCTTCACTCGGGCATCTCCGGGGGCACGATTATGGTGGATAAGAAAGGCAAGAAAGCCACATTTGACAATCCTGAATATTGGCAGCACAGTCTACCCCCTAAGGCCTCCCTGCGCAACCCCGAGTACCTGCAGGACTGCAGCACGCGCTTCTTCTACCGGCAGAATGGACGTATTCGACCTGCCGTCACCGAAAACCAGGAGTACCTGTCCGAGTTGGCTCTGAAACCTGGCAACGTGCTGCCCCCCCCTCCGTACAGACAGAGGAACACTGTGGTGTAGCGTAGGGATGGATAGAGGTGATGGAAGTGGAGAAGAATAGATCTTTTGACAGTCCTCTTAGTCCCACGAAGTATTTATCAACCTTGGTTGCCATGACACCAACTCCAGACACCTCGCTCTTCTCTCTCTCCACTCTCTTTTCCTTCCCCTGGACTAGACCACTAGATTACAGGAACTGTCGCTGGTTGCTTTGCTCATCACTCCGAACGTTTATGTCGATTCCTCCGCCGTCCATATTTCACCTCCCTCGATGCAGGAACAGCTTATGATCTTCATCCCCTCCTGAGGAAGACTGTCCAGCCTATTATCTGCACCAGCCGGTCACAGGCAAGCGATGTGACGATGAGACGTGTCGTAAAAGTTAAGCTAGATAGCAGAAATGAACTGAGTTAAGCCCAAAGTGCAAATAATTGAGGACGCAGGCTCATATATTCAGTAGTTGTGGAAGCACGCTGCTTCTGAGGTAGACACAGGACGCCATTTTACCTTTTCTGTTCATGACTCCACCACTTCAAACTACAAGCCATTGAGGTTTTAGACACCCAGTATGCTCGTGCAACGCATTATCGACCGAGATGTAAGCGATGGTTATCGGCACGCTGTTGCTTCCGCCTGATGTGTAACATGTCTAGCACATATGCGGACACACACACACACACACATGCAGAGCTGTGTTGTGTCGTGACTTACCCACAACCTGCAGTTGGGCCGAACGACCCAACTCTGGCTAGCGTTCCTCGGAGCGCGTTCCCACTTCCCCACTTGTTTCTTTGATGTTTACACCTTCCGGAGCCTGCTCACTTAGCCTGTAATGGGATTCATACATCCATCACACCCCTCGTATAATTTCCGGAACATGTTCACTTGGAGCTCCCGAGTAAGATGTGCATGTAACCTTGACACGCCAGTAATAACCTTTCCCCAATTCATTACAGATATATGCATAGTCACGTGCACAACCACCCAGGCATGCACACACAAACACACAGATAAGGCTGCCGCAGGCTGAATTATGTTGTCGGAGAGGGGCTTCGCTGACCTTGAGACGGCGGGCAGGGCAGCGCCTATAAGGGAAGGCGGTAGCGCCAGCACAGAGGGAGGGCCAGGAGAGTTTCAGCAGAAAAGTAAATGTCACCGCGGTCCTCGAGCAAGCACACACTCGAACTTCTCAGAATCCATCGTACAGATTATCGGCGTGGGCCGATGTGGGAATCAAAAGGTTGACCCCCCCTTAGACGAAGACCACTCCGCTTCATCTCCATCCTTCCATCTTCCCTCTCCTCCACAACAACGTCACAGCTCGAATATCGCCTTTAATTAGATACACACTCACTACTGATGTATACGGCAATGAGCTCCGGAGGCTGACAAAGGGAGCAGAGAGACTGGTTGACTGTGGTACGACCGGGAATTGGACGGCACCGGAACACGCCGGAATGTTGTGAACATGACGTGGGACAAAACGAAAACATTTAAGAGATAAAAAAAACATGGCCACGGGCTGGTAGGTGAGACAGTCCCACAGTTCCAAGCACTGGACTAATGAAAAATCTGCATTTATCAGGGATGTGCTCATTATTGGATGTAGTATTAGAAAAGCACAAGGTGAACGGTACACACCCAGCCACGGAAGAGCATCATGGGAAGAGCACAGAGACACCGGGAACCCCGGCGAAGGTAGGAGTGATGCTCTGCACGCCAAGCCAGACCCACACAATCCTGCTTGACACGCTCCGTGGACTGGTCCATTTTATAGGGTTGATGTACAGTTGGGCAACGCGAGATGGGAATCAAACTTTTTTGTTGTTCTGTCCTTATGTGATCTCACGACATCGACTCAAAGAAATGTACATTGAACCACGTTTGCGGTGGTTGTAAGAGTCCACTCCCCTCAGCGAGCCTTTCCTCCTCTCGCTACGCCTCCTGTTGGACGTGCATCCCGGGAACTGGGGACACTGGTGTTGTGGACTTGGGACTGTGCAAACTGCCTTCTGAGGTCACGCTCGACCCGTGTACGCCGCCGACGGAGAGGCCCGGCATCTGCCGCCGAATGACTTTGAGGCCTGTTTTAGGCGGGAGCTGATGGTTTGATAGCACTTAATGCCCCGGCACAGCCGCATGACGTCACTGTTGCTCTTGCGCAGAGGGGCCATTGGTTTGTTTTGTGTCGCCACGTCGCCGCTGTGGTTTAGGTGACACGAGCCATAGTTCCCTCCGCGTTGTGGCGTCACAGTCCTCCGCCGTGTGTTTGACCCGTAAAGGTGCATTTCCACCTTGAGCACAATAGAAAAACGAGACAGAAACAGAGATAATAGACAACGGTGAAAATGGAAAGCAAACTGTTTTTTTATGTTTGTTTTTTTTTTTCTTCTAATTGCCGACTTAACCACCCCGACACACAACCACGGTTACACAACCTCATGAGTCTTCATCGGAAACGCCAGGCAGGGGAGGGCGGAGACGGGCTCCGCAGATGATTGAGTGCGGAGACCAAACACAGATGTTTCCCCGGCGTGGTGTTTATCACACCCTCTCAGGCTTTATGGGAAATAATTATCAGCCAATCAAGCGCCAGCTGAGGCACTGGCGCGTTAGTGACTGGCGTGCGGAGGAATGTTAAACCTGTCGAGATTAGCGGAAGGATAATGGAGGGCAGTTAAGCGACTGTGCCGTTATGAAGCATAAAAAACACTCCCGCGCCACGCGCTGTGTAGCCTACGTGCACGAGGAGACGCGGGTCTGAGAACGCAGCGGGCTCGTCTCTGACTCGGGCGTTGCCGAGGCTCGCCAGAGATCACACGTTGGGGCGGAGAAAGCCAAGGTTCGAACCCTGCTGACGGCGCGTCGTGTCTCGCAGCTGTATCTTAGGCACTGTTTGTATCATATGTTAATGTGGCGTGGGTGGAACTAGCACCGACCTGCTACTCACTTGGAAGATTGTTACTCTGGCTGTGCCAGATGTGTTCTGTCACGGTATCTTGGGTCTCTCTTCTTCTTCTTCTTCTTCTTCTTCTTCTTCTTCTTCTTCTTCTTTTTTCCTGATTTGATATATACTAAGACTTGTGTACATCCACCTTGTGTAAATGTGTGCCATGAAAGTGTCCATCTCTTGAGGTTTTGAAAGGGTCCATCACTCGGATGCATTTCTGCCACTCCTTCAGCTCACAAGTCTGCTCCTGGACTGCTGTGCCGCCACGTATACAAGTGCAACGACACAAGCGGGGCCTCCCGGAGCGGTACTATAATCGATCTGTATGGGGAAATAAAGCCAATGTTTAGGAGCGGGGGGGGGGGATTGTGACAAGCTAGTACCACCAGGGGCTTTTAGAATGCTAATTCATGCACTGTGGCCCGCTCCCCCACGTCGTTCTGTGGGGGGAAATCACGTCACCCGGCATCTCGCCACACGGCGGGCGGAGAAACACTAGGCATTAGGTTGTAGTCCTGCGGCGGGGACAAAGGTCACGCGTTAGCATTCCCGATATGCTAGCAGAATTATCCATCAGTGTTACAGCAGGCTGGCAGGAGAGACCACAGTGTAGTCCCATCCGGTTTCTCTTCTCTGACCCGGCTGGAGAAACCGCTGCGGACGTGCACCACCCTGTTCCGTGGTGGAGAAAGGACCGAGCCGATCTGGAGAAGGAAATGATGGTTTTAGTGGGAGCCATAGATTTGTGCTACAAGAGCGCTTTGCGTCCGCCGTTTTCTGCCTGCCGCTCGAGTTGTTCAGAGGTCGTTCCTGAATCCGCTTTAGGGACTTTAAAGAAGCACAAGAACCCGTCACCTCACCGCGCTGTTCTACCAGCCACAAGGGGGCAGTCGCCTTCATGTGGCACGAGTGTATTTGGAGTTATGATTTAGGCAGGTGTTCAACACTGTGTTTGTGTGAGCAGTATACAAAGTTTATATACACTTTCACTACATGTTCGTTTCCTTGGCTTTTCATTACGTTGGAGACTTACTGTATTATATGTGACCAACTTTACACCCACGAGGCCGCAGCTTTTGTTTTGATGCTTATGGTTTTGGGAGCATGGAGGCCTCTGTGTACTGTAGGGCCAAGTAAAACCCGCGCGTCGGCCTTCCAGAAAATGTGCACCGGCGGTGAGTTTTGGTCCTGGGAAGGCCAGCTCGGTGGTGGTGGGGCGGCTCCCCCCTGCAGCTGACCCTAGTTTAGTTTGGGTTTTGGAGGTTGTTTTTGGGGACAAAACACTAAGCAGCAAACCCTGTTATTTAACCCTTCAATGCACGGGTGATTGGACCCGGCGCTGTCCCACAAGTGGGTCAAACTGACCCGTGTTAGAATCGGTGTGTTTTGATGCCACTTTGGTTGAGTGAAGGAAGCGGGGCGCCTGACGGTACTCATCATAGTCCCAAGATCAGAAGACGGTACTTTTTGTAATACTCCTGCGATTTTACATGTGTGGAGACACGTCCTACCCTGCCGCGTGTACTGCAGCCTCCCCCCGGGCGGTAGAGGAAGCACAGCCCCCCCCGCCCATATCTTCCTGTACCACTTATTAAACACACAAAGGGTTTTTGTTTAGTTTGTTGTGGGTTTTTGTTACTTACTGTGTCAGGCCTTTTGGTTTTACCACTGTTCATCACGCACCCCCAGAAATGTGAATAGGTATTTTTATATGTAGTGGGAGCACCAGCCTTGTGCGTTTGTACATAGAAGGAAAATGATGAATTGTTTTCTGTCTGAGGTTAGGTTGATTTTTGTTTGGGTTTTTTTTTTCTATAGATTTAAGTTTTTTTATTATTATTATTTCTTCCCTTTGCATACTGTCAGTTTTTATTGAGTTGCTTACTCCGTCTTGTCAGGTTTTGGGGGGGGATGATGATTTCTCTATGTAAATATATACACAAATATATATATATATATATATTATGTAAATGTAATTTGAAGAGTGAATTTTGATTTTAAAAGCGCTTGCAAGTTTTCTAGTAACCGCCCCCCCACCCCAGCACCCCCACCCATTTTGTTTTTCCTCGTGGTTGCGTTTTCTGCACAACTTAGTGGACTTTGTATTTAAACCTCCGCTCCTCTCTCTGTTCTTCACGTGGTGTTCTGCAGGACTGTTCTTCACGTGGTGTTTTGCAGGACTGTTCTTCACATGGTGTTTTGCAGGACTGTTCTTCACATGGTGTTCTGCAGGACTGTTCTTCACATGGTGTTCTGCAGGACTGTTCTTCACATGGTGTTTTGCAGGACTGTTCTTCACATGGTGTTCTGCAGGACTGTTCTTCACATGGTGTTCTGCAGGACTGTTCTTCACATGGTGTTTTGCAGGACTGTTCTTCACATGGTGTTCTGCAGGACTGTTCTTCACATGGTGTTCTGCAGGACTGTTCTTCACATGGTGTTCTGCAGGACTGTTCTTCACATGCTGTTTTGCAGGACTGTTCTTCACGTGGTGTTCTGCAGGACTGTTCTTCACAGGGTGTTTTGCAGGACTGTTCTTCACGTGGTGTTTTGCAGGACTGTTCTTCACATGGTGTTTTGCAGGACTGTTCTTCACATAGTGTTCTGCAGGACTGTTCTTCACATGGTGTTTTGCAGGACTGTTCTTCACATGGTGTTCTGCAGGACTGTTCTTCACATGGTGTTCTGCAGGACTGTTCTTCACATGGTGTTCTGCAGGACTGTTCTTCACATGGTGTTTTGCAGGACTGTTCTTCACATAGTGTTCTGCAGGACTGTTCTTCACATGGTGTTCTGCAGGACTGTTCTTCACATAGTGTTCTGCAGGACTGTTCTTCACATGGTGTTTTGCAGGACTGTTCTTCACATGGTGTTTTGCAGGACTGTTCTTCACATGGTGTTTTGCGGGACTGTTCTTCACATGGTGTTTTGCAGGACTGTTCTTCACATGGTGTTTTGCAGGACTGTTCTTCACATGGTGTTTTGCAGGGCTGTTCTTCACATGGTGTTCTGCGGGACTGTTCTTCACATGGTGTTCTGCGGGACTGTTCTTCACATGGTGTTCTGCAGGACTGTTCTTCACATGGTGTTCTGCAGGACTGTTCTTCACATGGTGTTCTGCAGGACTGTTCTTCACATGGTGTTCTGCAGGACTGTTCTTCACATGGTGTTCTGCAGGACTGTTCTTCACATGGTGTTCTGCAGGACTGTTCTTCACATGGTGTTCTGCAGGACTGGCACCGCCCCTGCACCACCACCGCTCCTCTCAGTATAATCCCTTACCACGTCCTTACAGTTTTGTACAGAGTCCACTCCACAGAGTAACCTGACGCTAGTGGAATACTAATGAATAGTCTCTCGGCCTTCCTCTCTCTCTCTCTTTCTCTCTCTCTCTCTCTCTCTTCACTCCCTCTTCCTCTCTTTACCAAACCTGTGCTCCTACCCTGGGTTTCTTACAAACCTAGAGCTCTGTGAACCTGCAGTGTTTTGGAGTTCGAGTGATTATTTTTCCCATTTGCATCCCAGTCAGGGCTCAGATGACAGACGATACTGTGACCCCCCCCCCCGTGACCATTTAGACTACAATACCGGTGCAATGGCGCCGCAGAGCCAAGTCCGCTTGACTCCCCGACTGATCCTTTGAGACAACGGTATTTGCTTTTATATGATGTTTAGGTAAATTTGGACTATCGCGTAAAAGAGGATTAGTTTAGAGTGAAAAGAATATGTCCTATTGTGCCGGCCCGGAGGATTGTCGGTGTTCCTGCACATCGGGGAGATTTGAGCAGTCCGACCACATCCCGTTGCTTAAGGCCGGCTACAAATTAATTGCTTCATTACACCAATGAATTGACCCGTCCCTGAGGCTTTAGCATTTAAATACTTTCGTCCTCTGTTTTCTTACATGAATCTGTCAAAACTATATTTTTAATTTAATATGAATAAAGATCAATACAATATTTAAAAAAAATGGGATTCCACTGATTTTTCTGGGTTCTCTGCTCAAATTCCTGTCTTAAGTTAAGCCACTTATTATAGCGCAACATGAGTTCATTGGTAAGAACTAAATGGTCAGCTAGCTAACAGAGCCCCTCAACAGGTCTGCACCCCTGGAGATGTCCCCGTCAGTGTTTATGGAAACTTTTTAACGCTGCGTTTCATTTCACTTGCCCATGAAACCGGAAATCCATCCATCCGTCCATTATCCAAACCCGCTCAGCTAGTTTGAAAGTCGTGCTCAGTGTCACGAAAAAATTGAAAATTTGTGTCAGTGGACACGTAAACGTGACTATTTCACGAACTGCCGTGAGACTGGGCGCACGCTCACACACACTCACACGCGCACGCCTAGGGACAATTTAGTGTGGCCGATTCACCTGACCTACATGTCTTTGGACTGTGGGAGGAAACCCACGCAGACACGTGGAGAGCATGCAAACTCCACACAGAGGACCGCACTAACCATTGCGCCACCTTGCCGCCGAAACCGAAAATGGTGTTGCGGAAATTGCATGCAGATGTCAGAATTTCCACGAGCACCCAAATCATAAATTCACGTGTTTCTAATTACTGCTGGCCATCAGCTCGGTCGGCCACGTGTTTTATCCGTCTTGATGCGATGCAGCGCCACACTTTTATGTCAACTTCATCGCCTAGTTTTGAGAGACCTTCAAAACCGCCGGACTTAAAAGGTCAGCCTCTCCACTGGTGTGCTTGAGCTAGGCTCCAGTGAGCGCGCGCTCGCCGGTAATTTACCGCGTGACATCTCCATCTGGCCCGGACGACACCCATCCCCATCCATTACTCTGTGCAAGCGGGTCAGGAAGAGAGCGCCAGACTCTGTCCTGATGGCTACCGGCACAACCTCTGAACTGCAGCCCAGGGTACTCTCCATGTACACCTTAACACACACACACACACACACACACACACACACACACACACACAGGGGGGGGGGGGCGATCACACAGGAGCAGAAAAAATAAAAGTGTCATTACGCCTGACACTCGCTCGTGCATGATAGATGCGTCTCTTTTCTCGCCGATGACATTTTATGGCATTATCATGGGGAATCCAATAACGAGATCTGCTTCCTGGAGCTCGCGCCCAATACCAAGTCAAGTCACTTGCCTTAAGACGGTAATAGAGTGTAATCGAAAACGATCCGTCACTGCATCGCCACTTGCCCACGCCGCCCCCCGCTTGACAAAGTGTATGGATTTTTACCTGATATGAGGGATGATGGGCATAGATGAATGTAAATGATCTGAAATGGCTCCGGGTTCACCAATCTCTTGGTGCCTACTGGCAAAGAGGAGTGAGGGCTCAATGTGACAGCGCATCAATCTTCCAACACAACGTCTTGCCGGCGCAGCAAAATCTCAGCCTTGCTATTCTGGACAGGTTTTTATGTGCACCCATTTAAATAAATGCCGATGTAAACAACAGACGAAAGTTTGCAATGTTGGCTCAGAACTGCGCTTTGACTTCACCTCTTCTGTCTCCACAATATCTCATTTGCTCGAGCTGCTCCCGACTGCTGAAACGCCTGCTGTCTCACCACGTGTCGTTCAACAACCACGCGTTCCAACAACCACGTGTTCAACAACCACGTGTTCCAACAACCACGTGTTCGTCCGAAGCAAAACTGTCTCCTGTCGTTTAATGATGACGTCCAACCACTGGGAAGGGTAGGTGGTATTAACAAGTCATGGTGCGCTGGCTGGCTGGCTGGGAATATTGATTGCTCTCTAACTTGCGATGACTGCGCAACAAACCACACAAACGTCATCTACTGGTGGGGAAAGAATAGAGACCTTTCTTCATCTTGGGTTTTGTGTTTGGATCAGTACCGGCGCCCCGGTAGCTCACCTGGTACAGCGCGTACCACATAAGGCTGAGTCCTTACCGCAGCGGCCTGGGCTCGAGCCCCGGGGTAGTCCAACCTTGGGGGTTGTCCCGGGTCGTCCTCTGTGTGGAGTTTGCATGTTCTCCCCGTGTCTGCGTGGGTTTCCTCCGGGGGATCCGGTTTCCTCCCGCAGTCCAAAGACACGTAGGTCAGGTGAATCGGCCGTACTAAATTGTCCCTAGGTGCGAGTGTGTCTCGCGGCAGTTCGTGAAATAGTCACGACATTTAATCTATTGTAGCGAATTCGGGGGGGGACAACGCAACCACAGAAAGTGCCGCGGCCGGGAAGCGAACCCGCGTCGCCCGCACCGCAGGAGACGTCGCTAACCGCTAGACTAAAGGGTCAGACCCGCCAGCCAGCGGCCAGCGTGTCTACTAATCCATGCACACTACACTATTGATTCGTGTACACGGACGTCTTCTTTTTTTTCGTGACACGCAGCACGACTTTCAAACTCGCCGAGGATCATGGCTAGGCCTGACGTATCCTTCCGCTGCTGAAACCGCCCGAAACAAGCGCGATTTCTCAGGCTCGCAGGAGAAATCATGAAAAACGGATGGGCGGAACACGAGCCTGCCATAGTGTCGAGGTATCAAGGACACTTCCGGGTTTTGGCGTTGAGAGACGTCTATACAGTTAACTTAAAAACACAAAGCCGAAGCTCTGAAAGTTGATTGTGTCCTTCCTTCCCCTGGCTTGTGGCGTCTCTTTCCTCATTTTGCTGGAAGCTGGTGGCGGGGGGGGGGGGGCGGGGGTCCCCTAAATCCCCCCCCCGGCTGTGCTGCAGCGTGTCAGCCGCCTGTGATTGAATGGACTGTACAAAGCCTGCTAAGCAGCGCCGTGATCCCCCAGAGAGCTTCCATTACGGGACGGCATATTGGATTTTCCTCCCAAGCTGTCTGTCTCCAGAGGCTCCCGCCCCTCACAAAGCCTGCAGGAAGACGTCGTGTGTCTCTCACGCACACGCACACGCACACGCGGACAGCATCACACGAGGCAACAGGTTAGACAGCAGGCGTCCCATCGACGCGTCTGTCTCCCTGAGTGATTCTCATTCAGTTGGGTTTCAAGCGGCGCAGCTGCAGCAGGTTCGACCGCACACACCCTGTCGGTGCTGAGGATGCTCCAGAAGATCCGTTTTTGGTAATTCGGTGTCACGTGGACCAGTGTCAGTCAATCTCAGAGGGTTGCCCATTTGCGCCCAACACACAGGTACACATAAACACACATATCTTTGTATCTACCAGTGGCGGCTGGTGCTACTTTTTTTTGGGGGGGGGGCGCGATTTACCTTGGCGCCAGCACACCTGACGGCTGCTTTAGTGTCCACACAGTCAGTTTTTTTAAGCAATATATTTATTGAATTTTGTTTGCAAATTACATCAAAACAAGTAACAGCACAGTACAGCAAACATTTTCACCCTACCCCCCCCATAACCCCGTCCCTATAACAAGTAATACAATTCAAAGCAGGGTTAAAGAAGATAATAAATATAAAAATTAAATTAATACAAATAAAATAATAATAGCAATAATTTCTTTCACAGACTGATTAGAGGGTGTGGGTTTTTTTCCAGTTGCTTTTACGCATATAAACAATCAGAGTTGCTCTGCTTCTTCTCTTGATATTTGAAGGGGGCGGCGCCCCAGCGCCCTCTACTGGCCAGCCGCCGCTCTACTCACAATAGTCTGAGTCTGCACACTTACTTAAATGCTCCCAATTAAATGTGTTGTGTCGGTGTTTCGTGCGCGATCCTCCCGCGCGCTATGCCCCCCTGACGAGCCTCCTCGCTGTCAGGTGAAAAGGCGTGGTAGTCTGCAGCCGCTCCCCGGATCGGCCGAGGGGGGATGGTGGGTGGAGCAGCGATCGGAACGGCTCGGAAGAGTGGGGTAATTGATCGGATACAATTGAGGAAGAATAAGAAGGGAATAATAATAACAATTGTAACCGGTTATTTTCTTGCCCAGTGCGGGATTCGATACGGAGTGTACTGCACCACAAGGCGACATCACTAACCGCTCGGCTAAAGGGTCAGACCCGTTAGCTAGGGGCTAACGTGTCTTATTAGTAATTTACAATAATAATAATAATAATAAGTGTTTATGTTATAAATTACTAAGCAGTTTTACAACATAACTAAAACCAAGTCTAATTTATGCAACTGTAAACTACTAAAAAAAACACTCACGGGCCGATTGGCCAGGGGGTCGGCCCCTCTGCTCGAGCAGTTAGCGATGCCGCCTCGTGGCGCAGCTACAACCCGGGTTCGAATCCCACAGCGACCGGAAATATGCTCGGTGGCAGCGGTGGGATCCGGAAGCGTGCAGATCCTCATAAGTCTCCTCGGAACGTGAGAATAAAGAAGCGCTTCCGGGAGAGGGTGACTACTAAAAACACCCACTGGCCAGTCGGCCAGGGGGGGTCGGGTCGGCCCCTGTGCTCGAGCGGTTAGCGATGTCGCCTCGCGGTGCAGCAACAACGCTGGCTCGAATCCCGCAGCGAGTGGAAATATGCTCGGTAACACAATGATTAACTGGGCACATTAACAGTTGTAAAACACGTGGTTGTTCTTTTGGGAAGACCTGGGCCTGTTTAAAGATGCTCTCTTTAACCTGGAATGATCCAAAACTGTCTAGCATTTGACTACTGTTTGAAAAGACACACCATTAAGATATATCAGGGGTCTCCAATAGGCGGCCCGCGGGCCACGTCCGGCCCGTGACGGGTTGATTTATGGTCCGCGAGAATTTTTGGAGAAATGCCAGAAGGAAGATTTTTTTTTTATTTCCCTACCAAAAAAAAAATTAATTTCTTAGTAAAAGTAAGACAAGTAATATATCGAAAAATAGATGAAAAATCTCTGTTTAAATTATAATACCTGCAACGTGTCGACACCAAAACAAACTAACGAACAACATGCTGCTGGAGGTTGAGTGGCCCGTGGTTTTAAAAGTGGCTCTAAAAGTGGCCCGCTATGAAAAGTAATTGGGGACCCCTGAGATATATGAAGTAGCCGGATAGATGATTTGAATACGAATTGTCCTACCAGTGGCCAAACTCGCTTCACGAGTACCACTACAGTCAGCACGTACCTCCAACTTGACGCATAATGACTTGAACAGGGGATAAAAACGAAACTAACAAAGAAATACATCCCATTGCTTATAATTCAGCGTTGCATAAATATGTTTATTGAAGAGAAAGCAAACGAGGTAACCTCTTCATCCCAGTTGTTAAACTGTGTGAAATTATTCCATTCTAACTGTGCTGAAAGCACACTAACTAAGATCAAATGCTATCAAGCTGTATAAACTCCACGGCTATCAATACGCCTGAAGTCAATCTGAACATAAAGGTGCTCAGGTTATGAAAAGCTTTAGCCGCCACAGAAAACCACCTTGTGAAACGCAGGCAGGGCTCATACTGGAGCACACTAAAGGGTGGAAAGGGATCCCACGGCACTTTCTCACAACATCATAATTACAGCGGGGTCAATAGTCATGTGTCAAACCGACTGGCAGACCAAAGACAACGGATCCCATCTGGGCCAAGCGGGGGAATGTGCGGAGGCATTCGGGGAGCGAGGCGACCACGGCTTGTTCTGTCATTTTACCACCGAGCTTCCAACAGGTGGGATGATCCACAAGCCCCCCCGGGTACGACGGTTCTTTTTGGGGAAATGGTGCCACGCTTGTGATTATGAAACATGAACAGAGAAGAAATGTGGGCTGCCTGGATAGAGCCGAGGGGCTCTTTAAACCATGACCCAGTTATGCATGCAGTTTGAGGCCTCCATCAAGAGACCGTTGCAGCGCAGGACTCAGAAATGAGTAGCTCGGGTTGGGTTTTCCCCTCGAGCAAAATCACAGCACTCCCCCGGGAAGGGTTCCCTCTGGACAACACTTAGGATGACGTTTATATCTTGAGATGGGGAAGCTTTTTGAGGACACAAGATGGGCTGCACAGACGCAGCCCTCTATTTCCTTTTGGGGGAGGGGGGAGGGGGTTGCCGAATTGTAATTGTGGGGAAAACAACAGCTCTTAGTCGAGTGTGTGACCAGTAGATTGTGACCAGTGTTTTTAAATTTGTATTGGCCAGATTGCGACCAGACTCTTGTGACCAGATTGTGACCAGTAGACATGTCTCGGGGGAGACATGTCTACTGGTCACAATCTTCTTTTGAACGTAGGCATCGCAAGTTACTGAAGCAATGGAAACTGATTCTGGAACTGTGGATAATTTGGCCAAGATCTAGAAGTTGTAAATAAGGGGGGGGGGCAAAAACTGAGCCAGATTTCCCTGCAGAGTACATAGAGGCAACATTTACATGAAGGACACACGGTGTTCTCTCAGGTAAATACCACACGTGGTAATGAGGTGGGGTTTAGCCAAAGCTGCAGGTGGAGAGAGAGAGGGGGCGTGGGTCGCAGGAGAGCAGGAGCGACAGCGAGGCTGATGAGGGATCAGCCTCAGGGGGTGGGAATCTAACAACCTGGAGCCAGATGTCTCGAACTCTTGGTATAGTCAGGTGTACAAATCTGTGTACACACAAAACAGGAAACATGCAATACGCAGTCTTTTCGTCAGATTTGTAGGTTCCCACGTGTTTTTTCCTCACGCATCTCGATCGTCCGGAAATTGTGCGCACGTGCGCGAGCTTTCTGACCACGCCCACAATTCACTCGCTTCAGACACACCTCCCCCCAATTGCCTGGTTTGCATATAAAGGGTCAGCGTTCAGTTTAGAGGAGAAAGGGCGGAAGCGTTGAAGAAGCAATTGAAGAAGAAGCGTAATTTTTCCGACTAAACTTGAAATAACGGTTGAACAAACCGACAGAAGGAAACTCGTATTATTTGGAGGCCTAAACTCTGCCATTACCGACACAATGAGACAAGGTGAATGGCAGAGAGTTGTTAGTTCTGAGCCACGGACCCTGGAGGAGATTAAAACCAAGTCACGCCCGAAAGTGTGGGTTATTCCTAATCCCCAGTAATACAGAATAATCTGTTTATATAGAGATCACACACTGAAGATCATTATCATTATAATTGTTTAGGGACAAACATTTACTCAAGATAAAATGAAATTAAGGCTTGTCAAAAAAGAAGGTTGGTAACCAGTCACACATCACCATGTGATCATAGTTAAAGGGATGGGCACAAATGCATCAAAAAGTATCTTCTTACAAATTACAAATACTTGCTCATCAAATGTGTCAAAATAAAATACTGGTATGCGAAAATGTATTTTAATCCATCCATCCATTATCCAAACCACTTATCCTGCTCTCAGGGTCGCGGGGATCCTGGAGCCTATCCCAGCAGTCACTGGGCGGCAGGCGGGGAGACACCCTGGACAGGCCGCCAGGCCATCACAGGGCCAGCACACACACACACACACACTATACAAACTGATATCACATTTTAGGCATTTAGTAGCCTCAATATGGGTCTGACCTTTAACCCCCCTACATTGAAAAGATGAGCTCTGCTAATTTCCCCACATCATAGATTTGAAGTGGCCAACCCAATTTGCCCTCGGGGATGAATGAAGTATTCTGATTCAGATTCTGTCAGGATATCTTGGAGGTGGGAGGCTGTGAATTCAGGGGAGCAGCGTGCTGGGTGGTTTCTGTCAGTCAAAGCAACCACTGCCTGAGTGAACAGCCAATTGAAATGCAACTGGGGGAACTGAACAGTTAGGCCACGGTGATGCACTTGTTCTTTCAGAAGACAATAAGACTGGGCATTTAGCAGAGGCCCCTTTTCAAGAGCGATAAATAAAAGTGCAGTGGAGTAAGTAAATTTCTGAGCTCTCCAACTCCACCACTTCATCCAACTCACCCCAGAATTCCTCCTCCTCTTCCATCTCACGCTAACTTGCTACGCACTGATAACATTCATCATCACACCACCAATTTTCAACTTCATACTCATCATCGCTCTGTCCAACACGCTCTTCACCTCAAACACATTTTTTACATACTCTTCCTTCAGAATTACCCCTACCCAGTTTCTCCTCCCATCTGCACCATGGTAGAAGAGTTTGAACTTAACCACGGTAGAAGAGTTTGAACCTCACCATGGTAGAAGAGTTTGAACCTCACCATGGTAGAAGAGGTTGAACCTAACCACGGTAGAAGAGTTTGAACCTCACCACGGTAGAAGAGTTTGAACCTAACCACGGTAGGAGAGTTTGAACCTAACCACGGTAGAAGAGTTTGAACCTAACCACGGTAGAAGAGTTTGAACCTAACCACGGTAGAAGAGTTTGAACCTAACCACGGTAGAAGAGTTTGAACCAACCACGGTAGAAGAGTTTGAACCTAACCCCGGTAGAAGAGTTTGAACCTAACCAAGGTAGAAGAGTTTGAACCTAACCACGGTAGAAGAGTTTGAACCTAACCACGGTAGAAGAGTTTGAACCTAACCACGGTAGAAGAGTTTGAACCTAACCACGGTAGAAGAGTTTGAACCAACCACGGTAGAAGAGTTTGAACCTCACCACGGTAGAAGAGTTTGAACCTAACCACGGTAGAAGAGTTTGAACCTAACCACGGTAGAAGAGTTTGAACCTAACCACGGTAGAAGAGTTTGAACCTAACCACGGTAGAAGAGTTTGAACCTCACCACGGTAGAAGAGTTTGAACCTCACCACGGTAGAAGAGTTTGAACTTCACCACGGTAGAAGAGTTTGAACCTAACCACGGTAGAAGAGTTTGAACCTAACCACGGTAGAAGAGTTTGAACCAACCACGGTAGAAGAGTTTGAACCTAACCACGGTAGAAGAGTTTGAAACTCACCACGGTAGAAGAGTTTGAACCTCACCACGGTAGAAGAGTTTGAACCTCACCACGGTAGAAGAGTTTGAACCTAACCACGGTAGAAGAGTTTGAACCTAACCACGGTAGAAGAGTTTGAACCTCACCACGGTAGAAGAGTTTTAACCTATCCACGGTAGAAGAGTTTGAACCTAACCACGGTAGAAGAGTTTGAAGCTACCTCCAATACTTCTGCCCTTACTTCCCTTCCACCTGGTCTCTTGCATCTGTCTGATTTCTGGACCAACAAAAATGCCTTCCTTAATCTTGGCATTAGTTATTCTTAGGAACATCTGTCTCAAATGGTGAAATCCATCACCTTCTTTGTTCATTGCTTTCACAAAATCTTTCATCAATCCGAGTTTTATAAGAAGAGGAGGCAGAAATATCTTTGTTGGGCTGACAAATGGTTTATGCGCCACACTTTTCTGCCCTGGAACGAAATACTTACGGAGCAGCCAGTCCGTTTTAATGTAATGCGACTCTTTAGCACAGCTATCCCATTCACAAAGGAAACAACAGTACTTTGTATATCCCAGCTGCATTCCTAGTAACAGTGCCAATACCTTTAGATCGCCACAGATGTTCCAGTTGTAATTGTTGTACTGTATGTGTTTCAACAACAGTTTCATGTTACTGTAGGTTTCTTTCATGTGTACTGCATAGCCAATGGGTACTGAAGGGTGGACAATGCCATTATGTAACAGGTCAGTTTTCAGACTTAACTTTGACACATCCGTAAAAAGATGCCATTGTTGTGGGTCATGCACACAACCCAAAGCCATAAACAATCCATCAATGTCAGTGCAGAAACAGAGGTTCTCAACCTGCGTAAATAAGTTTGTCAAATGTTCTTGACGGTTCCGAAAGACAGAAATTTTTGCACCTGGTGACGGCAAACCCCATCCTTGCGATCTTGAACCAAGTACTTCTGCTTTAGCTTTTGACACATCTAAGTCACTGACCAGGTCATTTAATTCTGGCTGTGTTATCAGACGAGGATAACCAGGCATAAAGGGTTCAACATCTGGATTAGTGTCGTTTTCCACAAGTGGTTCATGCGTTGTGGCATCTGCATCTGCCTCATCTAGGCTCCATGTGTCTGGTGGCTTCAGTACTGGCAAACTGTCTTCATGTGGCACTGGTCTCATGGCTGAAGGCAGATTGGGGTATTCAATAGATTATTTTTAGTAGAGAAGCCAGATACATTGGTCAGACAGAAGTAACAGTCCGCCACCTGATCCTTCTGTTCCCGCCATATCATTGGGACTGCAAATGGCATTGACTTCCGAGTACCTCTGAGCCAAGCTCTCAGGTTGACTGCACATGTTGCACAACAAATTTGAGGAGCCCAGGGTTTCTCTGGGTCACCAATTTTACATCCGAAGTAGAGCTTTCTTAATAAAGCAGTCATAATGTGTCTCTGAGTCTTAAGCGTATACTCGCCACAGATGTAGAAGGACGTGTCGCAGCTGTTGCAACATTGATGAGATGTTTCTGCTGTATTAACTCTTCCGGAAGACAATGAGGCCTATGTTACGTACACGCACTATGCTACTGCCTGAAGAACGTGTGCAGCAACATGCATCCAAATAGCATCTGAACATGTGAGCGGCTTTTATAGCCTGTCTGCCAGCATCTAACCTGACTGAGCATGCCCAGCCATGCCTAAGACAACATTTGCATAGCACCTACACTGAGTGCATTTTGTGGGTAATATACTAGTAGACGTACAATATCATGGGAAATCACAAAAATAGGTTATGTGACAAGAAAATTTTAAGGTCATTTTGGTGATCAGTAGTCCAGAATCCATAAAATACACCCGCAAGTGTTCAGGGAGAAAAATCTTCTTTGTCCAGTGTTATAGCTACCTTACTACTGGGCAGATCATAAAGAATAAGCCCTGAGACCTAACAGATTGAGGAGGTGTCGGATAGGTTAATATTGAATACCTTAAAGTCTGCTGCAGACAGTGGTACTGGAACTACCATAGGTGATTGAGACGATAATCGCTGACAAATCCAACAATCAGTAAAGTTACAGGAGGTGGCCTATGCTTTCATCATAGTTCTAGCCAGACTTCGCCTATAGGTATCAAAGCATATTACATGCATAAGGTGAGTTTCTTATGTTTGAGAGGCTACCATGGGCTTAGCAACATCTTCACATATCTATGGGTGATGCCCTAGTGGCCAATCTTTATACAGCATATGGGTTTTTCCATTTTGAGTGGCTACCATGGGCTTAGCAACATCTTCACATATCTACGGGTGATGCCCTAGTGGCCAACCTTTATACAGTATGTGGGTTTTTCCATTTTTTTGGCACCAGACAGTGGACTGTTTCAAACCCTCAGCTGCAAGTTGGTCTGTGACTAACACTTTACAGTATTCTGCTCCACATGTAGTAACACAATAGTCTTCTTCTTCTCTCAGCTTGTTCTGTTTCCCAGGGGTTGCCACAGTGGATTTTACAGCTTCCATCGGTACCCTGTGAGGGCCCAGCCCCAATGACGGCCATTGTTAACCCGGCCTTGACTGATCCGGTGTGGTCTTGTCAATACGCACAATGATTTGGCAAACTGTTACGTTGGATGCCCTTCCTGACACAACCACTAACCCTACGGATGGGGGCACAGGTAAAGCGCCGCTGGATGCCATCCCAGTATTCATGGACTTGCGTCCATGCCTGTCGCCATATTTAAATAAGTCTACTACTCAAGGGTAATGCACATTTAAGAGCAAGACCTGCTATTTTTGGACACAATGAGCACTATGCAATAATCAAAAATGTGTTATAGGCCCACAGTAGTCGGAGGTCCTCAGCCTTACACGTGCCCCGGCATGCCTTGGTGCCTGTTATTCCTTCTACCAGAGCACACACCAAACACTCCAAAGCCTCGGGCGTTGCCCAGATCATTCCCTCACAAGACTTATCCACCTTCAGGGAGACAAACACTTCAACACTCTTCAGTTCTCTCTCTGGTTGTCCATTTCCTTCTCACAACTTCAAACTTTCAATTTCCTTCGTCCACCTAAGTTTCTTAAAGGCCTGTACACCGGCTGTGTCAATGTTGGCCACAGATCTCCTCGCTACTCTTTTTCTCAGCGATCAATCGATCAAGTTGCATTTTACACAGCGCTTTTCTAGCTGCAACAGCCGCTCAAAGCGCTGTACATTTCTGGTCAAATCTGAATTTCAGACGTACAGTCGCTGCCTATTTCGTATGCGTAAGGCCGCTGAAATGTGATTTACAATGATTAACTTATTCGCACGTGTATTACAAAAAGATTTGACATGGGCCGTTTGAGACTACTGACATTAAGCAGACCAGTGACAGACCTTAGTCGCTATGCAGATAATGGATCGTCGACAGCGGTGGGACGGTCGCCAGAAACTACAAAGTTGTGTTGCTGTGCCTAACATGACCACTTCCATTATTACCACGTGGGGATGAATCAGAGCCTGTGAACAGCACACAGGCTTTGCACATTAACAAGGCCGGATGGGTTTCCATGTTCTATAAATTCATTTCTGATTTTCTCCCAATTTAGTGGCCAATCGGTCTCTATTTTAAGTCAAACACCCAGCCCCGTATACTAGCCGTCTCAGTTTTGGCCTCAAGTCTCCTCGCTACTCTTTTTCTCAGTGTTCTAAGAGAGGCATGATTACAACTCCCATGTTGAGGGAATCCTGAATTTTTGGGCCACTTTTGCAAATAATAGAGCCATGTCTCTCATGCAGGGCTTCAGCTGACCGGCACTCAGCAACCTTATTACAATATGGCGTCTGTCAGACCTGAGGTTGGAAACAAGTAAATAAAAGCATGAGAAGAGCAGCACACAGACCTCTCTATCTGCAGGATACACCAAAAGCCTGGGGGGGGGGGCAGACACACACACACTATATATATATATATATATATACGCAGCTGCTGCAACACTCCAGAGATTTTTTTCCCCTCACTTGAGCAAACAAGGCCGAGGCTTCAGTTTTGTTTTCTCCACTTCTAACACAGACCTGACCCTCTGTTTTCCAGGTCTGACGAAATATTTCTCTCTTCTTCTTCTTCTTTTCTTCCGTTTCTCTCACTTTGGGGTTTTCTCTTTTTTCTTTTTGGACTGGAAGCCAAGAATGCTTTGGTGTGGACTCATTTCCACCTTTTCCCCCCTCTTTATTTCTTTTGTTATATATATTTTTTCCATATTTTTTTTGTTTAGCTTGTTCTATTCCCAGTCACAGGCACCCAGGCACAAAGACAGGCAACCAAAATGGGGGGTGGGGGGGGTGGGGGGCACTTCCCTGAAATAATACAAGAGAAAGATTGTAGATATTCACAAGGCCGGGCACCTCATCTCTGTACGGACCAAAGCGTACCCCCGTACACTAGCGCTTTTACTGTTATTACATCCAGAAGGATCCTGGGCAGAGGGCCTTCCTCCCCCTTTTGCATAGGCAAGGGCCGTGCCCTCCCAGACAGCTCCCTTTCTTTTGGCAAATACCTCTTTCTTTTCCTATTTGTAGCGCTATATAAAGTTCATTATTATTATTATACAAATTTCCTTTAACTTGATGCCATAATGCAACATAATAAGCGGGCGGGTCCCTTCCTTGGGCCTCGGGTTAGAATGAGGTAATGTGATGGATGGTGCCTTTCTGAGGATATGAGGTGTTCCAAGTAGTGCCATCTTCTCTAGTTCTTGTATTCTGATGTTACCTGGCGGGATCTGTTGGGCGTATTTCTCCATCCCTTTTTTTACAAGTCCCAGGGCTCCTATCAGTACTGGTCTTGTTGTGGTTTTCATTCCCCACATTCGTTCAATCTCGATTTCAAGGTCTTTATATTTGGACAGTTTTTCAGTTACTTTTACTGAGGTGCTCCTTTCAGTCGGGATGGACGTGTCGATGAGGAGGCAGCTGTTTTCTCTTCTGTTCTTGATGATGATGTCTGGTCTGTTAGCCTTCATCTCCCGATCTGTCTGTACTGGCATGTCCCCTAAGATTGTGATGTGGTCTTGTTCTGGTACTGTTTGGGGCTCGTGCTTGTACCGTTTTTCTTTTGTGTTGATGTTGAATCCTTTGCAGATGTCCCAGTGCAGGTATGTGGCGGCCTTGTTGGGTCTTTGTGGGTATTCAGTTGAGGACACCCTGCCACCATATGGTCAACGGTTTCCTGGAATTGACCACATATCCTGCATGCTGGGTCCGTGCCATCTTTGAGGGTTTTGCTCCGGTGGTAACTGGTCTTGATAGCCTGGTCTTGTCAGTGGACTAATCCCCCCAGAGATTATTATCATTATTATTATTATGGATGGATTTTTATTATTTTGCTCACTTTCTTTACATTTCTTATAGAACAGCCTGCTCCTCGCTCTCGCTCTCACTCACTCACACAATGGTTTTCAGAAGTTGAGATTACTTACTGCCATCCTGTTTCCTGAAACGATGACCTCGAAAAAAACCCTTTTTTTAAACGGGCTCAGGGTTCCCCCAGTCCCCTCAGACTGTACCAGCAGTGGACTGGTCACCGAGTCAAGAAAGAGGTCAGCAGGATCGGATCTCGGTGGGACCTCCAAATACGTTGTGGACATTTCACCTGAGAACCCTCAAGACTCAGAAATAATTACACAAAACACGGATGGCTGGTGATAAAAGACGGTTATTGCTGCACGATACGGAGAATAGCAGAATCAGAACCATCGTCTATTGGCCATGTAGGTTTGCACAGACACAGAATTTGACTCTGCTTCTGTGGCTCTCTCAGTGAACCTAACACAGAATAGCAACACAACAGATATATACACAAGTACTGACTTATACAGGCAAAATAAGAGGTGATAAAGTGCAGTGGTGCAGGGAATATATCAGAGATGCGGGAATAGATGTCAGCAGGTTACTTACATACACGCCTGAGGTAGCTGGTCATGACAGAGCGTACCGCTATACGTACAATGTACAGTACAGTATATATACAACATGGCTGGATTTATTTGACAATGTTAAGCGTTCATTTGAATGACAGCCCGCGGAAAGAAACGGTCTTTATGTCTGGTTGTTTTGGGGTACAGTAGCGTGTGCAGGGATATCTGTATTCAGTACAGATATTGCTGTACACTATCCCAGCCACTCGGTTATGCCTTTCAATATACACTTTCCCAGCTACTACGCTACACCCTTCTACTAATTTCTGGGCTGTGTCAGGGTCGTCTTTGCATAGCCTGCATCTTGGGTCTTGTCCAGTGTGGTGGACCCCGGCCTCAGCTGATCTGGCGCTGAGCGTTTGGTCTTGTGCCGCTGTGATCAGAGCCTCTGTGCTGTCCGTCAGACCAGCCTTTTCTAGCCACTGGTAGCATTTCTCGATATCAGCTACGTCTTCTATCTGTCGATGGTACAACCCATGGAGGGGCTTGGTCTTCCCTGATACCTCCCCCTCTTCTTCTTCCCCAACCTGTTTTCTGCTGCCTGAGGTGCTGACTCAGCAGGTCGTCCCCTGGGGGCCCCTCGTTCTGAGTTGCTCACTCAGCAGGTCGTCCTGGGGGCCCCTCGTTCTGAGGTGCTCACTCAGCAGGTCGTCCTGGGGGCCCCTCGTTCTGAGGTGCTCACTCAGCAGGTCGTCCTGGGGGCCCCTCGTCCTGAGGCGCTCACTCAGCAGGTCGTCCTGGGGGCCCCTCGTCCTGAGGCGCTCACTCAGCAGGTCGTCCCCTGGGGGCCCCTCGTTCTGAGGTGCTCACTCAGCAGGTCGTCCTGGGGGCCCCTCGTCCTGAGGTGTTCACTCAGCAGGTCATCCTGGGGGCCCCTCGTTCTGAGGCGCTCACTCAGCAGGTTGTCCTGGGGGCCCCTCGTCCTGAGGCGCTCACTCAGCAGGTCGTCCTGGGGGCCCCTCGTTCTGAGGTGCTCACTCAGCAGGTCGTCCTGGGGGCCCCTCGTTCTGAGGCGCTCGTGCATGTTCCTTGTTTCATCCTGGACAGTGGCTCTGACACTCACTACCCCTCGGCCTCCATCTTTTTGCTTATTGTACAGTCTCAGGCCGCTGGACTTCAGGTGGAACCCTCCGTTCATGGTGAGGAGTTTTCCTGCCTTGATATGTGTGGCCCTTTATCTCCGCTGGCCAGCGTATTATTCCAGCTGGGTACCTGATGACTCTGGTAGCCAATAGTGTACCGTGATGTTTCAGTCAGGACCTTAAGTAACGAACTGCGTACCCCCCCCCCGCGCCCCCGCCCCACACACACACACACTTTAGGCCTCTGGCAGAACCTCTGGAGTAATGTAATATTACAGGTTACTTCATTCATCTAATATCAGTACTGTGGTGACCCACATTTATATAACGAGAGACATTCACCTAAGAGGACGGTGTACCTTTAAGGGAAGAGGCGAGGGGTCAGATAATGCACTTCCGCTTCCGGTTGACAGTTCAGTGTCGTTGTCGAATGTATGACATGCAAAGTTGGAGCTAGTAAAACTACCTCGACTACGTCTACTCTCACGTCTCCTGTCTCGTTGTTTTCTAACTCCACAGTACCAGTATTACATATTTTGCAATGTTCAGTAGGCTGCTAGTGAAAGATAATGAGCAATAATATCGGGGACTCTTGAGACATATGAGGCCTACCTGTTTCCAGGTTTAGCCAGTGCAGCGTCAGTTCTGTATCGGGGCTCTTGTCTAGTTTATCTCCACACTGCCTCGGCTCAGGCTCAGGCCTGTCACTCAACCCATCCCGTATGACAATCTGACACTGTTTACATTTGCCGGATTTCTGTCAGCGGTTACACATGGCTTGGACGTGCTACACAACTGATTTCCTCACATCAGTACCTTTGCAGACTCTCGGGTTGCTCTGGGGAAGTTAGTTCATCGGAAAATCGTCAACCCTGACATGAGCTCACCCAGCTCAAGCAGGAGTAAGCTGAGGGGGGACCAGCCCGGCCTGCGACTCTTCCCGGTCCACACTGCCCTCCAAGCAGGAGTAAGCTGAGGGGGACCAGCCCGGCCTGCGACTCTTCACGGTCCACACTGCCCTCCAAGCAGGAGTAAGCTGAGGGGGACCAGCCCGGCCTGCGACTCTTCCCGGTCCACACTGCCCTCCAAGCAGGAGTAAACTGAGGGGGACCAGCCCGGCCTGCAACTCTTCCCGGTCCACACTGCCCTCCTTTGTGCAGCATGTGGAAATCGGTGCATCATACGGCCTTGTCCCGGCCGAACGGGACAGCCCCAAGCCGCACAACACACCGTTTCTCCTTCAGCTGCTACAACTCGGCGAGAAATGGGCCCAAAACGCCACGATGACAGAGCCAGACGTTGGCGCCCGTCGAGCACGTGAAGGGCTGTCAGCGGTTACACATGGCTTGGACGTGCTACACAACTGATTTCCTCACATCAGTACCTTTGCAGACTCTCGGGTTGCTCTGGGGAAGTTAGTTCATCGGAAAATCGTCAACCCTGACATGAGCTCACCCAGCTCAAGCAGGAGTAAGCTGAGGGGGGACCAGCCCGGCCTGCGACTCTTCCCGGTCCACACTGCCCTCCAAGCAGGAGTAAGCTGAGGGGGACCAGCCCGGCCTGCGACTCTTCACGGTCCACACTGCCCTCCAAGCAGGAGTAAGCTGAGGGGGACCAGCCCGGCCTGCGACTCTTCACGGTCCACACTGCCCTCCAAGCAGGAGTAAGCTGAGGGGGACCAGCCCGGCCCGCGACTCTTCACGGTCCACACTGCCCTCCAAGCAGGAGTAAGCTGAGGGGGACCAGCCCGGCCTGCGACTCTTCACGGTCCACACTGCCCTCCAAGCAGGAGTAAGCTGAGGGGGACCAGCCCGGCCTGCGACTCTTCACGGTCCACACTGCCCTCCAAGCAGGAGTAAGCTGAGGGGGACCAGCCCGGCCTGCGACTCTTCACGGTCCACACTGCCCTCCAAGCAGGAGTAAGCTGAGGGGGACCAGCCCGGCCTGCGACTCTTCACGGTCCACACTGCCCTCCAAGCAGGAGTAAGCTGAGGGGGACCAGCCCGGCCTGCGACTCTTCACGGTCCACACTGCCCTCCAAGCAGGAGTAAGCTGAGGGGGACCAGCCCGGCCTGCGACTCTTCACAGTCCACACTGCCCTCCAAGCAGGAGTAAGCTGAGGGGGACCAGCCCGGCCTGCGACTCTTCACGGTCCACACTGCCCTCCAAGCAGGAGTAAGCTGAGGGGGGACCAGCCCGGCCTGCGACTCTTCACGGTCCACACTGCCCTCCAAGCAGGAGTAAGCTGAGGGGGACCAGCCCGGCCTGCGACTCTTCACGGTCCACACTGCCCTCCAAGCAGGAGTAAGCTGAGGGGGACCAGCCCGGCCTGCGACTCTTCACGGTCCACACTGCCCTCCAAGCAGGAGTAAGCTGAGGGGGACCAGCCCGGCCTGCGACTCTTCACGGTCCACACTGCCCTCCAAGCAGGAGTAAGCTGAGGGGGACCAGCCCGGCCTGCGACTCTTCACGGTCCACACTGCCCTCCAAGCAGGAGTAAGCTGAGGGGGACCGGCCCGGCCTGCGACTCTTCACGGTCCACACTGCCCTCCAAGCAGGAATAAGCTGAGGGGGACCGGCCCGGCCTGCGACTCTTCCCGGTCCACACTGCCCTCCAAGCAGGAGTAAGCTGAGGGGGACCAGCCCGGCCTGCGACTCTTCCCGGTCCACACTGCCCTCCAAGCAGGAGTAAGCTGAGGGGGACCAGCCCGGCCTGCGACTCTTCCCGGTCCACACTGCCCTCCAAGCAGGAGTAAACTGAGGGGGACCAGCCCGGCCTGCAACTCTTCCCGGTCCACACTGCCCTCCTTTGTGCAGCATGTGGAAATCGGTGCATCATACGGCCTTGTCCCGGCCGAACGGGACAGCCCCAAGCCGCACAACACACCGTTTCTCCTTCAGCTGCTACAACTCGGCGAGAAATGGGCCCAAAACGCCACGATGACAGAGCCAGACGTTGGCGCCCGTCGAGCACGTGAAGGGCTCTCGGCCAATCACAGCGCGTGCTGCAAAGCTCAAAGGATGGCCAGACTCTCTCTATACACGGCACTGTCCTGGTCGCTACACTAGCGCCTCCTCTGGTCGGTCGGGGCGCCTGTTCGGGGGGGGGGGCTGGGGGAATAGCGTGATCCTCCCACGCCCCTTTTATGGAGGAAGTGGCCAATTGGGCCAAACCAAGTGCCGGCCACATCATGGGGGGATTTGGGGATTTAGTTTAGAGTTTAGTAATGTTTTGGGTTGTATTATTTTATTGATTTATTTTGTTAGGTCAGAAGTTGAGTGTATTTATACTGCTTATCTGATTGCCCTGTTTTCTTTTGTTTGTAATTTAGTCAGCAGTGTTTAGTGTCAGTATGTCGCCCCTCCTTGGGTGTAGTGGGTCTGCTCAGTTACTAGATATGTGTCCTTTTGTGTCTAGTTAGGGAGGTCTGTTTGGTCTTTTGTCCGGCAGTCATTCTGTTAGTTTGTTCCAGTTAGCTCACTTTATATTGAGTTTATTGCTTGATTTAAGTTCTGTTAGTTTCACCTCTTTTATGGGCCCAGGCTTTTGTTCTATATTTTGTAAAGTACTTCATGTTTTGCATTTTCTGGTAAATAAAACCCCCTTTTTTCTGGAAAATACCTGTGTTCCTCATCCTTGCCGGCTCGGTCCCCTACATTTGGCAAAACTCCTCAGTGTCAGGTGAAAAGAAGCGGCTGGCGACTCCACATGTGTACGGGAGGAGGCCTGTGGTAGTCTGCAGCCCTCCCCGGATCGGCAGAGGGGGTGAAGCAGCGACTGGGACGGCTCGGAAGAGTGGGGTGATTGGCCAAATTAAATTTGGGAAGTAAAACAAAAAGGGGGGGGGGTGGAGGTTCGAACCCAGGACCTTCTTGCTGTGAGAAACAGCGCTAACCACCGGGCCACCGTGCCGCAGCATGCAAGATTATTAGGCTACATAGCTTACAGATTGACTTCTGTGTTGTTATGTAGCGCACAAGACTGACAATGGACACACTAGTTTTGAGTCTGATACGAGTGTGTCAGGCTCGAGTAGAGTAGAGAGTTTGTACCAGTGGACACTTCTGTCCAGACCAGACAGTAATTCAATTTGTCTAGCTAGGTTGAGTTTTGTGTGCGTCGTGATAAACACAAATTCACTGATTCACTTCAAATTCAACGAGCCACAGAGGCCAGATTTTATTCTCAGGGCAAAGAGTTTGACCGAATATTATAAAAAGTCTTCTAAATTACATAAATTAACAGCATAACCAACATAAATCAAAATGGCTGGTAGTCATTTTAGTTGATGTTGGTTCTCTTATAGGTTAACGAGCAAGTTCATATACTGAGCTGAATGCACTGTATTCACTGGACTGAACTCAGACTGGACTGACCTCAGACTGGACTGAACTCAGACTGGACTGACCTCAGACTGGACTGAACTCAGACTGGACTGAACTCAGACTAGACTGAACTCAGACTGGACTGACCTCAGACTGGACTGAACTCAGACTGGACTGACCTCAGACTGGACTGAACTCAGACTGGACTGAACTCAGACTAGACTGACCTCAGACTGGACTTTTTTTGGACTGGTACATCAATTATTGTACTTTCTGCCTGTTGGGCTACTTGACATGCCGGTGAACTTAACTTAATTGTGTATATATATATATATATATATATATATATATATATATATATTGATACAGGAAAAAAGTTTAATACATTGCAGTACCGGCCTGTTTCGTGCCTCGTGTGCAGCTGATGAGTGGGCGATGCACAGAACCGTACTGCAACGTATTAAACTTTTTTTCCTGTATCAGTACTGATGTTCCGCTCCTCATTAGTTGAGCACTTATAATGACACCATTGACGGTTTCCGGAAAGAAAAAAAAACAAAAACTATATATTTTTTTTCCACTGTACATATTCTCACATTCATGTGCTTCCTTTTTGTGTGTGTGTTGTAATGGTTTATGGTACTGCTTGTTTTTCTCTTTATTTTTACACTGGAACTGAGCTACCACGCTGCACCAAAACAATTACCACCAGCTATCATCTATCTATCTATCTATCTATCTATCTATCTATCTATCTATCTATCTATCTATCTATCTGTCTGTCTGTCTGTCTATCTATCTATCTATCTATCTATCTATCTATCTATCTATCTATCTATCTATCTATCTATCTATCTATCTATCTATCTATCTATCTATCTATCTATCTATCTATCTATCTATCTATCTATCTATCTATCTATCTATATATCTGTCTATCTACCTGTCTATCTACCTGTCTATCTATCTATCAGCCAACAACCACAAGACAACATAGTATGAAGCCTGAGCCTGCATGGTTCTAAGATATACATTTGCTAATAAAGTGCACTTCCACAGTGTGTATTTGTGTTAGCCACGCACGGCACACCAGGGCCCGTGGAGACACACTAATATCATGGGTGCTGAATGGGAGTGGACCAGCTATGCTCAGTGGCTGTCCCACGGCTCTTCTGCTTGTGTTGTAAACCTGGCCTGAGATGCAGAACTGTGCAGCCCTCTGTCCAACTATACATACCCTTACATGTCCAAATATACATACCCTTACATGTCCAACTATAGTACATACCCTTACATGTCCAACTATAGTACATACCCTTACATGTCCAACTATACATACCCTTACATGTCCAACTATAGTACATACCCTTACATGTCCAACTATACATACCCTTACATGTCCAACTATAGTACATACCCTTACATGTCCAACTATACATACCCTTACATGTCCAACTATAGTACATACCCTTACATGTCCAACTATACATACCCTTACATGTCCAACTATACATACCCTTACATGTCCAACTATACATACCCTTACATGTCTGACTATACATACCCTTACATGTCCAACTATAGTACATACCCTTACATGTCCAACTATACATACCCTTACATGTCCAACTATACATACCCTTACATGTCCAACTATACATACCCTTACATGTCCAACTATGCATACCCTTACATGTCCAACTATAGTACATACCCTTACATGTCCAACTATACATACCCTTACATGTCCAACTATAGTACATACCCTTACATGTCCAACTATACATACCCTTACATGTCCAACTATAGTACATACCCTTACATGTCCGACTATACATACCCTTACATGTCCAACAGTACATACCCTTACATGTCCAACTATAGTACATACCCTTACATGTCCAACTATAGTAAATACCCTTACATGTCCAACTATACATACCCTTACATGTCCAACTATACATACTCTTACATGTCCAACTATAGTACATACCCTTACATGTCCAACTATAGTACATACCCTTACATGTCCAACTATACACACCCTTACATGTCCGACTATACATACCCTTACATGTCCAACAATACATACCCTTACATGTCCAAATATAGTACATACCCTTACATGTCCAACTATAGTAAATACCCTTACATGTCCAACAATACATACCCTTACATGTCCAACTACACATACCCTTACATGTCCAACTAGACATACCCGTACATGTCCAACTATAGTACATACCCTTACATGTCCAACTATACATACCCTTACATGTCCAACTATACATACCCTTACATGTCCAACTATAGCACATACCCTTACATGTCCAACTATACATACCCTTACATGTCCAACTATACATACCCTTACATGTCCAACTATACATACCCTTACATGTCAAACTATAGTACATACCCTTACATGTCCAACTATAGTACATACCCTTACATGTCCAACTATAGTACATACCCTTACATGTCCAACTATACATACCCTTACATGTCCAACTATAGTACATACCCTTACATGTCCAACTATAGTACATACCCTTACATGTCCAACTATACATACCCTTACATGTCCAACTATAGTACATACCCTTACATGTCCAACTATACATACCCTTACATGTCCAACTATAGTACATACCCTTACATGTCCAACTATACATACCCTTACATGTCCAACTATAGTACATACCCTTACATGTCCAACTATAGTACATACCCTTACATGTCCAACTATACATACCCTTACATGTCCAACTATACATACCCTTACATGTCTGACTATACATACCCTTACATGTCCAACTATAGTACATACCCTTACATGTCCAACTATACATACCCTTACATGTCCAACTATAGTACATACCCTTACATGTCCAACTATACATACCCTTACATGTCCAACTATAGTACATACCCTTACATGTCCGACTATACATACCCTTACATGTCCAGCAGTACATACCCTTACATGTCCAACTATAGTACATACCCTTACATGTCCAACTATAGTAAATACCCTTACATGTCCAACTATACATACCCTTACATGTCCAACTATACATACTCTTACATGTCCAACTATAGTACATACCCTTACATGTCCAACTATAGTACATACCCTTACATGTCCAACTATACATACCCTTACATGTCCGACTATACATACCCTTACATGTCCAACTATAGCACATACCCTTACATGTCCAACTATACATACCCTTACATGTCCAACTATACATACCCTTACATGTCCAACTATACATACCCTTACATGTCAAACTATAGTACATACCCTTACATGTCCAACTATAGTACATACCCTTACATGTCCAACTATAGTACATACCCTTACATGTCCAACTATACATACCCTTACATGTCCAACTATAGTACATACCCTTACATGTCCAACTATAGTAAATACCCTTACATGTCCAACTATACATACCCTTACATGTCCAACTATACATACCCTTACATGTCCAACTATAGTACATACCCTTACATGTCCAACTATAGTACATACCCTTACATGTCCAACTATACATACCCTTACATGTCCAACTATAGTACATACCCTTACATGTCCAACTATAGTACATACCCTTACATGTCCAACTATACATACCCTTACATGTCCAACTATACATACCCTTACATGTCTGACTATACATACCCTTACATGTCCAACTATAGTACATACCCTTACATGTCCAACTATACATACCCTTACATGTCCAACTATAGCACATACCCTTACATGTCCAACTATACATACCCTTACATGTCCAACTATACATACCCTTACATGTCCAACTATACATACCCTTACATGTCAAACTATAGTACATACCCTTACATGTCCAACTATAGTACATACCCTTACATGTCCAACTATAGTACATACCCTTACATGTCCAACTATAGTACATACCCTTACATGTCCAACTATACATACCCTTACATGTCCAACTATAGTACATACCCTTACATGTCCAACTATAGTACATACCCTTACATGTCCAACTATAGTAAATACCCTTACATGTCCAACTATACATACCCTTACATGTCCAACTATACATACTCTTACATGTCCAACTATAGTACATACCCTTACATGTCCAACTATAGTACATACCCTTACATGTCCAACTATACACACCCTTACATGTCCGACTATACATACCCTTACATGTCCAACAATACATACCCTTACATGTCCAAATATAGTACATACCCTTACATGTCCAACTATAGTAAATACCCTTACATGTCCAACAATACATACCCTTACATGTCCAACTACACATACCCTTACATGTCCAACTAGACATACCCGTACATGTCCAACTATAGTACATACCCGTACATGTCCAACTATAGTACATACCCTTACATGTCCAACTATACATACCCTTACATGTCCAACTATAGCACATACCCTTACATGTCCAACTATACATACCCTTACATGTCCAACTATACATACCCTTACATGTCCAACTATAGTACATACCCTTACATGTCCAACTATAGTACATACCCTTACATGTCCAACTATACATACCCTTACATGTCCAACTATAGCACATACCCTTACATGTCCAACTATACATACCCTTACATGTCCAACTATACATACCCTTACATGTCCAACTATACATACCCTTACATGTCAAACTATAGTACATACCCTTACATGTCCAACTATAGTACATACCCTTACATGTCCAACTATAGTACATACCCTTACATGTCCAACTATAGTACATACCCTTACATGTCCAACTATACATACCCTTACATGTCCAACTATAGTACATACCCTTACATGTCCAACTATAGTACATACCCTTACATGTCCAACTATACATACCCTTACATGTCCAACTATAGTACATACCCTTACATGTCCAACTATACATACCCTTACATGTCCAACTATAGTACATACCCTTACATGTCCAACTATACATACCCTTACATGTCCAACTATAGTACATACCCTTACATGTCCAACTATAGTACATACCCTTACATGTCCAACTATACATACCCTTACATGTCCAACTATACATACCCTTACATGTCTGACTATACATACCCTTACATGTCCAACTATAGTACATACCCTTACATGTCCAACTATACATACCCTTACATGTCCAACTATAGTACATACCCTTACATGTCCAACTATACATACCCTTACATGTCCAACTATAGTACATACCCTTACATGTCCGACTATACATACCCTTACATGTCCAGCAGTACATACCCTTACATGTCCAACTATAGTACATACCCTTACATGTCCAACTATAGTAAATACCCTTACATGTCCAACTATACATACCCTTACATGTCCAACTATACATACTCTTACATGTCCAACTATAGTACATACCCTTACATGTCCAACTATAGTACATACCCTTACATGTCCAACTATACATACCCTTACATGTCCGACTATACATACCCTTACATGTCCAACTATAGCACATACCCTTACATGTCCAAGTATACATACCCTTACATGTCCAACTATACATACCCTTACATGTCCAACTATACATACCCTTACATGTCAAACTATAGTACATACCCTTACATGTCCAACTATAGTACATACCCTTACATGTCCAACTATAGTACATACCCTTACATGTCCAACTATACATACCCTTACATGTCCAACTATAGTACATACCCTTACATGTCCAACTATAGTAAATACCCTTACATGTCCAACTATACATACCCTTACATGTCCAACTATACATACCCTTACATGTCCAACTATAGTACATACCCTTACATGTCCAACTATAGTACATACCCTTACATGTCCAACTATACATACCCTTACATGTCCAACTATAGTACATACCCTTACATGTCCAACTATAGTACATACCCTTACATGTCCAACTATACATACCCTTACATGTCCAACTATACATACCCTTACATGTCTGACTATACATACCCTTACATGTCCAACTATAGTACATACCCTTACATGTCCAACTATACATACCCTTACATGTCCAACTATAGCACATACCCTTACATGTCCAACTATACATACCCTTACATGTCCAACTATACATACCCTTACATGTCCAACTATACATACCCTTACATGTCAAACTATAGTACATACCCTTACATGTCCAACTATAGTACATACCCTTACATGTCCAACTATAGTACATACCCTTACATGTCCAACTATAGTACATACCCTTACATGTCCAACTATACATACCCTTACATGTCCAACTATAGTACATACCCTTACATGTCCAACTATAGTACATACCCTTACATGTCCAACTATACATACCCTTACATGTCCAACTATAGTACATACCCTTACATGTCCAACTATACATACCCTTACATGTCCAACTATAGTACATACCCTTACATGTCCAACTATACATACCCTTACATGTCCAACTATAGTACATACCCTTACATGTCCAACTATAGTACATACCCTTACATGTCCAACTATACATACCCTTACATGTCTGACTATACATACCCTTACATGTCCAACTATAGTACATACCCTTACATGTCCAACTATAGTACATACCCTTACATGTCCAACTATACATACCCTTACATGTCCAACTATACATACCCTTACATGTCTGACTATACATACCCTTACATGTCCAACTATAGTACATACCCTTACATGTCCAACTATACATACCCTTACATGTCCAACTATACATACCCTTACATGTCAAACTATAGTACATACCCTTACATGTCCAACTATAGTACATACCCTTACATGTCCAACTATAGTACATACCCTTACATGTCCAACTATAGTACATACCCTTACATGTCCAACTATACATACCCTTACATGTCCAACTATAGTACATACCCTTACATGTCCAACTATAGTACATACCCTTACATGTCCAACTATACATACCCTTACATGTCCAACTATAGTACATACCCTTACATGTCCAACTATACATACCCTTACATGTCCAACTATAGTACATACCCTTACATGTCCAACTATACATACCCTTACATGTCCAACTATAGTACATACCCTTACATGTCCAACTATAGTACATACCCTTACATGTCCAACTATACATACCCTTACATGTCCAACTATACATACCCTTACATGTCTGACTATACATACCCTTACATGTCCAACTATAGTACATACCCTTACATGTCCAACTATACATACCCTTACATGTCCAACTATACATACCCTTACATGTCCAACTATACATACCCTTACATGTCCAACTATGCATACCCTTACATGTCCAACTATAGTACATACCCTTACATGTCCAACTATACATACCCTTACATGTCCAACTATACATACTCTTACATGTCCAACTATAGTACATACCCTTACATGTCCAACTATAGTACATACCCTTACATGTCCAACTATACATACCCTTACATGTCCGACTATACATACCCTTACATGTCCAACTATAGCACATACCCTTACATGTCCAACTATACATACCCTTACATGTCCAACTATACATACCCTTACATGTCCAACTATACATACCCTTACATGTCAAACTATAGTACATACCCTTACATGTCCAACTATAGTACATACCCTTACATGTCCAACTATAGTACATACCCTTACATGTCCAACTATAGTACATACCCTTACATGTCCAACTATAGTACATACCCTTACATGTCCAACTATAGTACATACCCTTACATGTCCAACTATAGTAAATACCCTTACATGTCCAACTATACATACCCTTACATGTCCAACTATACATACCCTTACATGTCCAACTATAGTACATACCCTTACATGTCCAACTATAGTACATACCCTTACATGTCCAACTATACATACCCTTACATGTCCAACTATAGTACATACCCTTACATGTCCAACTATAGTACATACCCTTACATGTCCAACTATACATACCCTTACATGTCCAACTATACATACCCTTACATGTCTGACTATACATACCCTTACATGTCCAACTATAGTACATACCCTTACATGTCCAACTATACATACCCTTACATGTCCAACTATAGCACATACCCTTACATGTCCAACTATACATACCCTTACATGTCCAACTATACATACCCTTACATGTCCAACTATACATACCCTTACATGTCCAACTATAGTACATACCCTTACATGTCCAACTATAGTACATACCCTTACATGTCCAACTATAGTACATACCCTTACATGTCCAACTATACATACCCTTACATGTCCAACTATAGCACATACCCTTACATGTCCAACTATACATACCCTTACATGTCCAACTATACATACCCTTACATGTCAAACTATAGTACATACCCTTACATGTCCAACTATAGTACATACCCTTACATGTCCAACTATAGTACATACCCTTACATGTCCAACTATAGTACATACCCTTACATGTCCAACTATACATACCCTTACATGTCCAACTATAGTACATACCCTTACATGTCCAACTATAGTAAATACCCTTACATGTCCAACTATACATACCCTTACATGTCCAACTATACATACCCTTACATGTCAAACTATAGTACATACCCTTACATGTCCAACTATAGTACATACCCTTACATGTCCAACTATAGTACATACCCTTACATGTCCAACTATAGTACATACCCTTACATGTCCAACTATAGTACATACCCTTACATGTCCAACTATACATACCCTTACATGTCCAACTATAGCACATACCCTTACATGTCCAACTATACATACCCTTACATGTCCAACTATACATACCCTTACATGTCCAACTATACATACCCTTACATGTCCAACTATAGCACATACCCTTACATGTCCAACTATACATACCCTTACATGTCCAACTATACATACCCTTACATGTCCAACTATACATACCCTTACATGTCAAACTATAGTACATACCCTTACATGTCCAACTATAGTACATACCCTTACATGTCCAACTATAGTAGATACCCTTACATGTCCAACTATATTACATACCCTTACATGTCCAACTATAGTACATACCCTTACATGTCCAACTATAGTACATACCCTTACATGTCCAACTATACATACCCTTACATGTCCAACTATAGTACATACCCTTACATGTCCAACTATACATACCCTTACATGTCCAACTATAGCACATACCCTTACATGTCCAACTATACATACCCTTACATGTCCAACTATACATACCCTTACATGTCCAACTATACATACCCTTACATGTCAAACTATAGTACATACCCTTACATGTCCAACTATAGTACATACCCTTACATGTCCAACTATAGTAGATACCCTTACATGTCCAACTATATTACATACCCTTACATGTCCAACTATAGTACATACCCTTACATGTCCAACTATAGTACATACCCTTACATGTCCAACTATATATACCCTTACATGTCCAACTATAGTACATACCCTTACATGTCCAACTATACATACCCTTACATGTCCAACTATAGCACATACCCTTACATGTCCAACTATACATACCCTTACATGTCCAACTATACATACCCTTACATGTCCAACTATAGTACATACCCTTACATGTCCAACTATAGTAGATACCCTTACATGTCCAACTATACATACCCTTACATGTCCAACTATAGTACATACCCTTACAAGTCCAACTATACATACCCTTACATGTCCAACTATAGTACATACCCTTACATGTCCAACTATAGTACATACCCTTACATGTCCAACTATAGCACATACCCTTACATGTCCAACTATACATACCCTTACATGTCCAACTATACATACCCTTACATGTCCAACTATACATACCCTTACATGTCCAACTATAGCACATACCCTTACATGTCCAACTATACATACCCTTACATGTCCAACTATACATACCCTTACATGTCCAACTATACATACCCTTACATGTCAAACTATAGTACATACCCTTACATGTCCAACTATAGTACATACCCTTACATGTCCAACTATAGTAGATACCCTTACATGTCCAACTATATTACATACCCTTACATGTCCAACTATAGTACATACCCTTACATGTCCAACTATAGTACATACCCTTACATGTCCAACTATACATACCCTTACATGTCCAACTATAGTACATACCCTTACATGTCCAACTATACATACCCTTACATGTCCAACTATAGCACATACCCTTACATGTCCAACTATACATACCCTTACATGTCCAACTATACATACCCTTACATGTCCAACTATACATACCCTTACATGTCAAACTATAGTACATACCCTTACATGTCCAACTATAGTACATACCCTTACATGTCCAACTATAGTACATACCCTTACATGTCCAACTATACATACCCTTACATGTCCAACTATAGCACATACCCTTACATGTCCAACTATACATACCCTTACATGTCCAACTATACATACCCTTACATGTCCAACTATACATACCCTTACATGTCCAACTATAGCACATACCCTTACATGTCCAACTATACATACCCTTACATGTCCAACTATACATACCCTTACATGTCCAACTATAGCACATACCCTTACATGTCCAACTATACATACCCTTACATGTCCAACTATACATACCCTTACATGTCCAACTATACATACCCTTACATGTCAAACTATAGTACATACCCTTACATGTCCAACTATAGTACATACCCTTACATGTCCAACTATACATACCCTTACATGTCCAACTATACATACCCTTACATGTCCAACTATACATACCCTTACATGTCCAACTATACATACCCTTACATGTCCAACTATACATACCCTTACATGTCAAACTATAGTACATACCCTTACATGTCCAACTATAGTACATACCCTTACATGTCCAACTATAGTACATACCCTTACATGTCCAACTATACATACCCTTACATGTCCAACTATAGTACATACCCTTACATGTCCAACTATAGTAAATACCCTTACATGTCCAACTATACATACCCTTACATGTCCAACTATACATACCCTTACATGTCAAACTATAGTACATACCCTTACATGTCCAACTATAGTACATACCCTTACATGTCCAACTATAGTACATACCCTTACATGTCCAACTATAGTACATACCCTTACATGTCCAACTATACATACCCTTACATGTCCAACTATAGCACATACCCTTACATGTCCAACTATACATACCCTTACATGTCCAACTATACATACCCTTACATGTCCAACTATACATACCCTTACATGTCCAACTATAGCACATACCCTTACATGTCCAACTATACATACCCTTACATGTCCAACTATACATACCCTTACATGTCCAACTATACATACCCTTACATGTCCAACTATAGCACATACCCTTACATGTCCAACTATACATACCCTTACATGTCCAACTATACATACCCTTACATGTCCAACTATACATACCCTTACATGTCAAACTATAGTACATACCCTTACATGTCCAACTATAGTACATACCCTTACATGTCCAACTATAGTACATACCCTTACATGTCCAACTATACATACCCTTACATGTCCAACTATAGCACATACCCTTACATGTCCAACTATACATACCCTTACATGTCCAACTATACATACCCTTACATGTCCAACTATACATACCCTTACATGTCAAACTATAGTACATACCCTTACATGTCCAACTATAGTACATACCCTTACATGTCCAACTATAGTAGATACCCTTACATGTCCAACTATATTACATACCCTTACATGTCCAACTATAGTACATACCCTTACATGTCCAACTATAGTACATACCCTTACATGTCCAACTATACATACCCTTACATGTCCAACTATAGTACATACCCTTACATGTCCAACTATACATACCCTTACATGTCCAACTATAGCACATACCCTTACATGTCCAACTATACATACCCTTACATGTCCAACTATACATACCCTTACATGTCCAACTATAGTACATACCCTTACATGTCCAACTATAGTAGATACCCTTACATGTCCAACTATACATACCCTTACATGTCCAACTATAGTACATACCCTTACAAGTCCAACTATACATACCCTTACATGTCCAACTATAGTACATACCCTTACATGTCCAACTATAGTACATACCCTTACATGTCCAACTATAGCACATACCCTTACATGTCCAACTATACATACCCTTACATGTCCAACTATACATACCCTTACATGTCCAACTATACATACCCTTACATGTCCAACTATAGCACATACCCTTACATGTCCAACTATACATACCCTTACATGTCCAACTATACATACCCTTACATGTCCAACTATACATACCCTTACATGTCAAACTATAGTACATACCCTTACATGTCCAACTATAGTACATACCCTTACATGTCCAACTATAGTAGATACCCTTACATGTCCAACTATATTACATACCCTTACATGTCCAACTATAGTACATACCCTTACATGTCCAACTATAGTACATACCCTTACATGTCCAACTATACATACCCTTACATGTCCAACTATAGTACATACCCTTACATGTCCAACTATACATACCCTTACATGTCCAACTATAGCACATACCCTTACATGTCCAACTATACATACCCTTACATGTCCAACTATACATACCCTTACATGTCCAACTATACATACCCTTACATGTCAAACTATAGTACATACCCTTACATGTCCAACTATAGTACATACCCTTACATGTCCAACTATAGTACATACCCTTACATGTCCAACTATAGTACATACCCTTACATGTCCAACTATACATACCCTTACATGTCCAACTATAGCACATACCCTTACATGTCCAACTATACATACCCTTACATGTCCAACTATACATACCCTTACATGTCCAACTATACATACCCTTACATGTCCAACTATAGCACATACCCTTACATGTCCAACTATACATACCCTTACATGTCCAACTATACATACCCTTACATGTCCAACTATAGCACATACCCTTACATGTCCAACTATACATACCCTTACATGTCCAACTATACATACCCTTACATGTCCAACTATACATACCCTTACATGTCAAACTATAGTACATACCCTTACATGTCCAACTATAGTACATACCCTTACATGTCCAACTATAGTACATACCCTTACATGTCCAACTATACATACCCTTACATGTCCAACTATACATACCCTTACATGTCCAACTATACATACCCTTACATGTCCAACTATACATACCCTTACATGTCAAACTATAGTACATACCCTTACATGTCCAACTATAGTACATACCCTTACATGTCCAACTATAGTACATACCCTTACATGTCCAACTATACATACCCTTACATGTCCAACTATAGTACATACCCTTACATGTCCAACTATAGTAAATACCCTTACATGTCCAACTATACATACCCTTACATGTCCAACTATACATACCCTTACATGTCAAACTATAGTACATACCCTTACATGTCCAACTATAGTACATACCCTTACATGTCCAACTATAGTACATACCCTTACATGTCCAACTATAGTACATACCCTTACATGTCCAACTATACATACCCTTACATGTCCAACTATAGCACATACCCTTACATGTCCAACTATACATACCCTTACATGTCCAACTATACATACCCTTACATGTCCAACTATACATACCCTTACATGTCCAACTATAGCACATACCCTTACATGTCCAACTATACATACCCTTACATGTCCAACTATACATACCCTTACATGTCCAACTATACATACCCTTACATGTCAAACTATAGTACATACCCTTACATGTCCAACTATAGTACATACCCTTACATGTCCAACTATAGTAGGTACCCTTACATGTCCAACTATATTACATACCCTTACATGTCCAACTATAGTACATACCCTTACATGTCCAACTATAGTACATACCCTTACATGTCCAACTATACATACCCTTACATGTCCAACTATACATACCCTTACATGTCCAACTATAGTAGATACCCTTACATGTCCAACTATACATACCCTTACATGTCCAACTATAGTACATACCCTTACAAGTCCAACTATACATACCCTTACATGTCCAACTATAGTACATACCCTTACATGTCCAACTATAGTACATACCCTTACATGTCCAACTATAGTACATACCCTTACATGTCCAACTATAGCACATACCCTTACATGTCCAACTATACATACCCTTACATGTCCAACTATACATACCCTTACATGTCCAACTATACATACCCTTACATGTCCAACTATAGTACATACCCTTACATGTCCAACTATAGTACATACCCTTACATGTCCAACTATACATACCCTTACATGTCCAACTATAGCACATACCCTTACATGTCCAACTATACATACCCTTACATGTCCAACTATACATACCCTTACATGTCCAACTATACATACCCTTACATGTCCAACTATAGTAGATACCCTTACATGTCCAACTATACATACCCTTACATGTCCAACTATAGTACATACCCTTACAAGTCCAACTATACATACCCTTACATGTCCAACTATAGTACATACCCTTACATGTCCAACTATAGTACATACCCTTACATGTCCAACTATAGCACATACCCTTACATGTCCAACTATACATACCCTTACATGTCCAACTATACATACCCTTACATGTCCAACTATACATACCCTTACATGTCCAACTATAGCACATACCCTTACATGTCCAACTATACATACCCTTACATGTCCAACTATACATACCCTTACATGTCCAACTATACATACCCTTACATGTCAAACTATAGTACATACCCTTACATGTCCAACTATAGTACATACCCTTACATGTCCAACTATAGTAGATACCCTTACATGTCCAACTATATTACATACCCTTACATGTCCAACTATAGTACATACCCTTACATGTCCAACTATAGTACATACCCTTACATGTCCAACTATACATACCCTTACATGTCCAACTATAGTACATACCCTTACATGTCCAACTATACATACCCTTACATGTCCAACTATAGCACATACCCTTACATGTCCAACTATACATACCCTTACATGTCCAACTATACATACCCTTACATGTCCAACTATACATACCCTTACATGTCAAACTATAGTACATACCCTTACATGTCCAACTATAGTACATACCCTTACATGTCCAACTATAGTACATACCCTTACATGTCCAACTATAGTACATACCCTTACATGTCCAACTATACATACCCTTACATGTCCAACTATAGCACATACCCTTACATGTCCAACTATACATACCCTTACATGTCCAACTATACATACCCTTACATGTCCAACTATACATACCCTTACATGTCCAACTATAGCACATACCCTTACATGTCCAACTATACATACCCTTACATGTCCAACTATACATACCCTTACATGTCCAACTATAGCACATACCCTTACATGTCCAACTATACATACCCTTACATGTCCAACTATACATACCCTTACATGTCCAACTATACATACCCTTACATGTCAAACTATAGTACATACCCTTACATGTCCAACTATAGTACATACCCTTACATGTCCAACTATAGTACATACCCTTACATGTCCAACTATACATACCCTTACATGTCCAACTATACATACCCTTACATGTCCAACTATACATACCCTTACATGTCCAACTATACATACCCTTACATGTCAAACTATAGTACATACCCTTACATGTCCAACTATAGTACATACCCTTACATGTCCAACTATAGTACATACCCTTACATGTCCAACTATACATACCCTTACATGTCCAACTATAGTACATACCCTTACATGTCCAACTATAGTACATACCCTTACATGTCCAACTATACATACCCTTACATGTCCAACTATAGCACATACCCTTACATGTCCAACTATACATACCCTTACATGTCCAACTATACATACCCTTACATGTCCAACTATACATACCCTTACATGTCCAACTATAGTACATACCCTTACATGTCCAACTATAGTACATACCCTTACATGTCCAACTATAGTACATACCCTTACATGTCCAACTATACATACCCTTACATGTCCAACTATAGCACATACCCTTACATGTCCAACTATACATAGCCTTACATGTCCAACTATACATACCCTTACATGTCCAACTATACATACCCTTACATGTCCAACTATAGCACATACCCTTACATGTCCAACTATACATACCCTTACATGTCCAACTATACATACCCTTACATGTCCAACTATACATACCCTTACATGTCAAACTATAGTACATACCCTTACATGTCCAACTATAGTACATACCCTTACATGTCCAACTATAGCACATACCCTTACATGTCCAACTATACATACCCTTACATGTCCAACTATACATACCCTTACATGTCCAACTATACATACCCTTACATGTCCAACTATAGTACATACCCTTACATGTCCAACTATAGCACATACCCTTACATGTCCAACTATACATACCCTTACATGTCCAACTATACATACCCTTACATGTCCAACTATACATACCCTTACATGTCCAACTATAGCACATACCCTTACATGTCCAACTATACATACCCTTACATGTCCAACTATACATACCCTTACATGTCCAACTATACATACCCTTACATGTCAAACTATAGTACATACCCTTACATGTCCAACTATAGTACATACCCTTACATGTCCAACTATAGTAGATACCCTTACATGTCCAACTATATTACATACCCTTACATGTCCAACTATAGTACATACCCTTACATGTCCAACTATAGTACATACCCTTACATGTCCAACTATACATACCCTTACATGTCCAACTATAGTACATACCCTTACATGTCCAACTATACATACCCTTACATGTCCAACTATAGCACATACCCTTACATGTCCAACTATACATACCCTTACATGTCCAACTATACATACCCTTACATGTCCAACTATACATACCCTTACATGTCAAACTATAGTACATACCCTTACATGTCCAACTATAGTACATACCCTTACATGTCCAACTATAGTACATACCCTTACATGTCCAACTATAGTACATACCCTTACATGTCCAACTATACATACCCTTACATGTCCAACTATAGCACATACCCTTACATGTCCAACTATACATACCCTTACATGTCCAACTATACATACCCTTACATGTCCAACTATACATACCCTTACATGTCCAACTATAGCACATACCCTTACATGTCCAACTATACATACCCTTACATGTCCAACTATACATACCCTTACATGTCCAACTATACATACCCTTACATGTCAAACTATAGTACATACCCTTACATGTCCAACTATAGTACATACCCTAACATGTCAAACTATAGTAGATACCCTTACATGTCCAACTATACATACCCTTACATGTCCAACTATAGTACATACCCTTACAAGTCCAACTATACATACCCTTACATGTCCAACTATAGTACATACCCTTACATGTCCAACTATAGTACATACCCTTACATGTCCAACTATACATACCCGTACATGTCCAACTATAGTAGATACCCTTACATGTCCAACTATACATACCCTTACATGTCCAACTATACATACCCTTACATGTCAAACTATAGTACATACCCTTACATGTCCAACTATAGTACATACCCTTACATGTCCAACTATAGTACATACCCTTACATGTCCAACTATACATACCCTTACATGTCCAACTATAGTACATACCCTTACATGTCCAACTATAGTACATACCCTTACATGTCCAACTATACATACCCTTACATGTCCAACTATACATACCCTTACATGTCTGACTATACATACCCTTACATGTCCAACTATAGTACATACCCTTACATGTCCAACTATACATACCCTTACATGTCCAACTATACATACCCTTACATGTCCAACTATAGTACATACCCTTACAAGTCCAACTATACATACCCTTACATGTCCAACTATAGTACATACCCTTACATGTCCAACTATAGTACATACCCTTACATGTCCAACTATACATACCCTTACATGTCCAACTATACATACCCTTACATGTCCAACTATACATACCCTTACATGTCCAACTATACATACCCTTACATGTCAAACTATAGTACATACCCTTACATGTCCAACTATAGTACATACCCTTACATGTCCAACTATAGTACATACCCTTACATGTCCAACTATACATACCCTTACATGTCCAACTATAGTACATACCCTTACATGTCCAACTATAGTACATACCCTTACATGTCCAACTATACATACCCTTACATGTCCAACTATAGCACATACCCTTACATGTCCAACTATACATACCCTTACATGTCCAACTATACATACCCTTACATGTCCAACTATACATACCCTTACATGTCAAACTATAGTACATACCCTTACATGTCCAACTATAGTACATACCCTTACATGTCCAACTATAGTACATACCCTTACATGTCCAACTATAGTACATACCCTTACATGTCCAACTATACATACCCTTACATGTCCAACTATAGCACATACCCTTACATGTCCAACTATACATACCCTTACATGTCCAACTATACATACCCTTACATGTCCAACTATACATACCCTTACATGTCCAACTATAGCACATACCCTTACATGTCCAACTATACATACCCTTACATGTCCAACTATACATACCCTTACATGTCCAACTATACATACCCTTACATGTCAAACTATCAGAGGTGGAAAGTAACGAAATACATTTACTCACGTTACTGTATTGAATACTTTTTTTGTGTATTTTGTATTTTTTAAGTACAATTTAAAATCGGTATTTTGTATTTTACTTGAGTACGTTTTGACTCAAGTATTGTACTTAGTTACTTTATAAATCCTATCCGTTACTGAGTAAAAATAACAATTCAACCTACAGGGGAAAAATACGCGCCAGAACCATAGACAGTAAACCAATGGCCAGAACCAACAGTGACAAATGATGATGTGATTAGCACTGGCGCGTGAACATAGAGGGCGCGCGCGGACAAGCTAGGTTAGTGGGGCGCGAAGTTTTTAGTTTCTAGTGCTAGAATGGAGGTCGACAAAGCAGGCACGGCCAGCGGTCGCGGTCCAGAAGACCCGGACCTAGAAATAATAGATGAAGCTAAAGCAGAAACATCGAAGTCTGTAGAACTAGATGCAGAAAAAATCCTTGGCCACATTTGGAAGATTTCTTTTTGTTCAAGCGTAGGAAAGGCAACAGCATCATCATGCAGTGCAAGATGTGCCTCCCAGCAGTGAAGTACCTGTCTGCTTTCAACAACTCCACTTCAAATCTGCAGAAGCATGTGTTGGTAAGTATTTCTGCTGTCTCATTAGTAGTTTTATTTAATATAGCCAACCCAGGCTCACCCCATTTCGTGGGCATTTTTGTGCTAGCACCTGCAACCATTGACAGTAGAAGAAACCCACAGCTAGCCAGCACATTCTAATTAGCTGCTATGCTAACATAATCAAACGTGACACATCATTAAGTACCAAATGAACTCGCTCCAGCCGACAATCTGCATGTTTATTGTACTTCAAACAGATACAAAACGCGTAATGTATATTTGCAGTCTGTTTAAGTCTTTAGGACATTGGCTAAATTTGCATAACAGCTAGCCCCTGGTACTTGAATGTGTAAAGGCTAGCTGTTAGTTGCCAGTAGTCTTGAGTGGACTCGGGGAAATTAGCCTTGGTTAAATTTAGCTGCTATGAATAGTCGGTGTTACCCCGTCGAAATTGCCACGGGTTTCAATGTGATTGTGTCTTTGAATTTACAGTCAAATCAAATGTATCAACTGTGTTAACAGAGAGGGTTGTAGTGTGAGGCACTTTGCCTAACCAACATTACAGGGCACTCAGCGCTCCTCCACAATAGGCGGGGAGCTAAGGGGCCTTACCGTCTGACCATGCTGAACATGTTAACAAATGTTAACATTTAAAATTTTGGGTTGCTTTTCATGTTTCAGGTACTCAATGCATTTCAATGTAATTCCCTCCACTGGAAATGCGTTACAATTACAGGAACATGACTCTCCATGAGCAAGGGGAAAGTGTGACATCTGTCTTTGCAAGTTTAATCACATCTAGTGATAAATGTATGGTTTCAGTGGTATTATTGGCTTTCTCTTAATAATAAAGGCCAAAATGTAAAGTCTTTCTACTCGATTTACAAGGCAAATCAAGTAGAAAGACTTTAAATTTTGGTCTCTACTATTATGGAAAGCCAATAATACCACTGAAACCATACATTTTCCAAAAGCTTGTGTCCTCTAGATGTGATTAAACATGCAGTGACAGATGTCACACCTTCCCCTTGCTCGTGGAGAGCCAATGGAGGGAAATACATTGAAATGCATTGAGTACCTGAAACATGACGTGCAACCCAAAATTTTCAATGTTAACATTTGTTAACATGTTCAGCATGGTCAGACCTTTCAAAAAAAGTTGGTTTCGTTCGATTGTAAGGAGGGTGCACGACTGCACGGTAAGGCCTCGTAGCTCCCCGCCTACTAGGCAGACCCAGAAAAGATTGTTTTGACTCCTTCATATCGACGACAAGGGATTAGATCACTAGTAGGCGATTGTTGCTCTGTGTGCATGCAAGCAGCTATGATGATTACACATGCATTGATATGTCTCCTTCCTCTGTATCATAATACTGGTAGGCTATAGAAACACATTGGCTTTTGATGTTGATTTGAAATCTCAATTTTAGCATTCAAATCCAAATCATTGATTTTGTTGGGAAGGGTGCAGCATTGTAATGCCCTCTGGATTGTGGCATATTGTGCTTAATACAATGTAATAGACAAAATGTGATGACTAAAGAAATAGAAAACTTTTATTTATCAAAGTTTTAATTTCAGTGTGTTTAATAAGCACCACATTGATTCCTCTACTGATAATACCCTTTTCTGTTTTTTCACAGAGGAAACATCCATCGAAACAGTTGGCTTTTAGCCGAGCAAAGCCAGGGAAGCGAACCCACCAAGCAAATCCACCAAGTCCAAGCAAGCAAACAAATATAAAAGATGCCATGACAGTGGGAGGCAACCGCCGTGTGCCACAAGGCAAGATCGACAAGATCATCATTAGGCTAATATGTGAGGGTCTTCATACATTTAGTTTGGTTGAACAACCTGCGTTCAAAGAACTTTTGACAACGCTAAATCCACAATGCAAGGTCATTTCCAGGCCCACTGTCCGGACAAGATTAGAGGCATCTGCCATTCAGATGAAGAAGAATGTCATGTCCCATCTCAGTAAAGTGAGCTACATTGCCACCACTACAGATTGTTGGACTGCACACCAGCAAAGTTTTATTGGGGTGACGGGTCATTGGGTGGATGAAGAAACCTTTGAGAGGAGATCAGCTGCGCTTGCATGTAAGAGGTTAAGTATAGAATTAGGGGCAAAGTGGTGAGAACCACAACAGATAGTGGCTCAAACTTCGTTAAAGCTTTTAGTGTCTTCGGAGAACAGAGCCAGTCTGAGGATGCAGAATCAGATGCTGAGTCGGACAGAGATTCAATTGATGATGAGCCCACAGCCAACTACCTGGACACATTCAGCATCCTGGAGCAAGATAATGGCCTGGAGTACCAACTTCCTACACACCAAAGGTGTGCATGCCATCTTCTCAACTTAGTTACCACAACAGATGCTGAGATAGCAGAAAAGAAGATGGACACATACAAGAGACTATCACGTGCAGCCTTTGGGAAATGTCAAGCCATGTGGAACAATACGGGTCGTTCATACATGGCAGCAGAAGTTGTGGAAGATCATTGCCGACTCCAGCTCATCCGACCAAATCAAACGCGGTGGAATTCAACATTCTTGGCTGTGGAGAGAATCATACGGATCATACAAGAGAAAGGGGAGGAGGCAATCAGGAATATTTGTGAAGAATTCAAATTGAAAACGTAAGTTTTAATTTGCATTTCAACAGTATGAAAGTGTGAATGTGTGTTTACATACTTGAAACTTAACTTTTCCTGCTTGATTTCCTGTCAATTCTTTGTATTCTATTTATGCCAGGCTGACTCAAGCAGAAATTGCTTTCCTGACTGATTACTGCTCGGTGATGAAACCTCTGGTAAAGGCCTTGAACATACTTCAGTCAGAGACCAACACACACTTAGGGTGGCTTCTTCCAGTGATATGTCAGCTACAAGCAAAACTCAAAAGGCAGGAGACCTCATCCAAGATGTGTCTACCACTCATCAAAGCCATTCAGGATGGTGTCCAAAAGCGTTTTGGTGAGATGATGATGGACCCAGAACTGATTGCGGCAGCAATACTTCTACCGAAGTTCAAGACCACCTGGACAGAGAGGCCGGATGTCATAGAAACAGGTATGATTGCATCTTACAATAAACTGCTTTTCAACAGTGTATTGGAGATCTACTTTGTTTTATACTCAATACAATGTGGTCAGTGCTATAAGGCATTATGCATTATGGTGCACTCTTGGTAAATTAATCAAGTCTTAATTGTCAGAAATGTGTTGTTTGTCACTCAACAGGTCTGGCTTATGTCAGACGAACCCCTTGACCAGATGGCAGAGGTAGAAGTGGAGCAAGTTGGACAACATTCCTCAGATGAAGATGATTTCTTCTCCTCAATGAAGTCCAGAAGGTCAGAAGGTACAGGGGAGTTGGAAGGGTACCTAGCCTGTATCCCAAACGATATGGATCTGCTAAACTCCTTTCCAAATTTAAAAAAACTCTCTCTGAAACTCAACACTGGCCTGCCTGCTTCAGCTGCCTGCGAACGGCTTTTCAGTTGTGCTGGATTACTGTTCACTGCAAAGCGAGCAAGGATGAGCTCAACTAACTTTGAAAATCAGCTGCTGCTTAAACTGAACAAGAAGTTTGTAGACTAGGTTATAGATGATTTAGGGTGTCACAAAACTAGTGGCCTTGATTTGCAATATTCCTCTCTGGAATATTGCTGCTCTTTTATGTTAGTTCCTTTAATTTTGTAACACTTGTGAGCGTCATCATGTGGACATTACTTTGTAGTTTGTACCTCTCTGAGAGAGAGAGAGACAGAGAGAAAGTAGGCGTGAACAAGCCTGTTTAATGTTTTTTACCACTAAATGGATGAGCTCAATTAACTTTGAAAATCAGCAGCTGCTTAAACTGAACAAGAAGTTTGTAGACTAGGTTACAGGTGATTCAGGGTGTCACAAAACTAGCGGCCTTGATTTGCAGTATAACAGCTGTTGCTGTTGGTGTTGACATGTATGTTGTTGTAATTACACTTACATTTGTGTAGGTATTCTTTGTTGTTATCGCACTTACACACACATGCCCTCTATAGCGCTCTTGCAGCTGTGGAGATGGCATTAACACATTCTCATTCTCTGACGGTTAACAAACACACACACACACACACACACACTCACACACACACACACACACACACACACACACACACACACACACACACACACACACACACACACACACACACACACACACACACAAGCATGTCTCCTCTGGAATATTGCTGCTCCTTTATGTCAGTTTGACTTTGTAGCAATACTTATGAGCGTCATCGTGTGGGCATTACTTTGTACTTTTTACCTGTGTGTGTGAGAGAGAGAGAGGGTGAGAGGGAGAGAGAGAGAGAGTGTGTGCGTGTGAGAGAGTGAGAGAGAGAAAACGTGAGAGTAAGCATGTTTAATGTTGTACCACTAAATGGATGAGCTCAACTAACTTTAAGATGCTACTTAAACTGAACAAGAAGTTCAGTTGTTGTGAAGTTGTTGTTATTGCGCTTACATTTGTTACACTTGTTCTTTAATTAAAAACAAAATAGTTATGGATTTCTGACCCCTTGTCCTATTTTTACTACCCTCACACCCCACACAAAGAAAGTAACTAAGTAACTTTTACTTAAAGTACATTTCAAATGAACTACTTTTTACTTTTACTTGAGTACATTTTCAGATGAGTACTTTTACTTCTACTTGAGTAATATTTCATCAAAGTATTGGTACTTTTACTTGAGTACAATATTTTTGTACTTTTTCCACCTCTGCAAACTATAGTACATACCCTTACATGTCCAACTATAGTACATACCCTTACATGTCCAACTATAGTAGATACCCTTACATGTCCAACTATATTACATACCCTTACATGTCCAACTATAGTACATACCCTTACATGTCCAACTATAGTACATACCCTTACATGTCCAACTATACATACCCTTACATGTCCAACTATAGTACATACCCTTACATGTCCAACTATACATACCCTTACATGTCCAACTATAGCACATACCCTTACATGTCCAACTATACATACCCTTACATGTCCAACTATACATACCCTTACATGTCCAACTATACATACCCTTACATGTCAAACTATAGTACATACCCTTACATGTCCAACTATAGTACATACCCTTACATGTCCAACTATAGTACATACCCTTACATGTCCAACTATAGTACATACCCTTACATGTCCAACTATACATACCCTTACATGTCCAACTATAGCACATACCCTTACATGTCCAACTATACATACCCTTACATGTCCAACTATACATACCCTTACATGTCCAACTATACATACCCTTACATGTCCAACTATAGCACATACCCTTACATGTCCAACTATACATACCCTTACATGTCCAACTATACATACCCTTACATGTCCAACTATACATACCCTTACATGTCAAACTATAGTACATACCCTTACATGTCCAACTATAGTACATACCCTTACATGTCCAACTATAGTAGATACCCTTACATGTCCAACTATACATACCCTTACATGTCCAACTATAGTACATACCCTTACAAGTCCAACTATACATACCCTTACATGTCCAACTATAGTACATACCCTTACATGTCCAACTATAGTACATACCCTTACATGTCCAACTATACATACCCTTACATGTCCAACTATACATACCCTTACATGTCCAACTATACATACCCTTACATGTCCAACTATACATACCCTTACATGTCAAACTATAGTACATACCCTTACATGTCCAACTATAGTACATACCCTTACATGTCCAACTATAGTACATACCCTTACATGTCCAACTATACATACCCTTACATGTCCAACTATAGTACATACCCTTACATGTCCAACTATAGTACATACCCTTACATGTCCAACTATACATACCCTTACATGTCCAACTATACATACCCTTACATGTCTGACTATACATACCCTTACATGTCCAACTATAGTACATACCCTTACATGTCCAACTATACATACCCTTACATGTCCAACTATAGCACATACCCTTACATGTCCAACTATACATACCCTTACATGTCCAACTATACATACCCTTACATGTCCAACTATACATACCCTTACATGTCAAACTATAGTACATACCCTTACATGTCCAACTATAGTACATACCCTTACATGTCCAACTATAGTACATACCCTTACATGTCCAACTATAGTACATACCCTTACATGTCCAACTATACATACCCTTACATGTCCAACTATACATACCCTTACATGTCCAACTATACATACCCTTACATGTCCAACTATAGTACATACCCTTACATGTCCAACTATACATACCCTTACATGTCCAACTATAGCACATACCCTTACATGTCCAACTATACATACCCTTACATGTCCAACTATACATACCCTTACATGTCCAACTATACATACCCTTACATGTCAAACTATAGTACATACCCTTACATGTCCAACTATAGTACATACCCTTACATGTCCAACTATAGTACATACCCTTACATGTCCAACTATAGTACATACCCTTACATGTCCAACTATAGTACATACCCTTACATGTCCAACTATACATACCCTTACATGTCCAACTATAGTACATACCCTTACATGTCCAACTATAGTACATACCCTTACATGTCCAACTATACATACCCTTACATGTCCAACTATAGTACATACCCTTACATGTCCAACTATACATACCCTTACATGTCCAACTATACATACCCTTACATGTCCAACTATACATACCCTTACATGTCAAACTATAGTACATACCCTTACATGTCCAACTATAGTACATACCCTTACATGTCCAACTATAGTACATACCCTTACATGTCCAACTATAGTACATACCCTTACATGTCCAACTATAGTACATACCCTTACATGTCCAACTATACATACCCTTACATGTCCAACTATAGTACATACCCTTACATGTCCAACTATACATACCCTTACATGTCCAACTATAGCACATACCCTTACATGTCCAACTATACATACCCTTACATGTCCAACTATACATACCCTTACATGTCCAACTATACATACCCTTACATGTCAAACTATAGTACATACCCTTACATGTCCAACTATAGTACATACCCTTACATGTCCAACTATAGTACATACCCTTACATGTCCAACTATAGTACATACCCTTACATGTCCAACTATAGTACATACCCTTACATGTCCAACTATAGTACATACCCTTACATGTCCAACTATAGTACATACCCTTACATGTCCAACTATAGTACATACCCTTACATGTCCAACTATAGTACATACCCTTACATGTCCAACTATAGTACATACCCTTACATGTCCAACTATAGTACATACCCTTACATGTCCAACTATAGTACATACCCTTACATGTCCAACTATAGTACATACCCTTACATGTCCAACTATACATACCCTTACATGTCCAACTATACATACCCTTACATGTCCAACTATACATACCCTTACATGTCCAACTATAGTACATACCCTTACATGTCCAACTATAGTACATACCCTTACATGTCCAACTATACATACCCTTACATGTCCAACTATACATACCCTTACATGTCTGACTATACATACCCTTACATGTCCAACTATAGTACATACCCTTACATGTCCAACTATACATACCCTTACATGTCCAACTATAGCACATACCCTTACATGTCCAACTATACATACCCTTACATGTCCAACTATACATACCCTTACATGTCCAACTATACATACCCTTACATGTCAAACTATAGTACATACCCTTACATGTCCAACTATAGTACATACCCTTACATGTCCAACTATAGTACATACCCTTACATGTCCAACTATAGTACATACCCTTACATGTCCAACTATACATACCCTTACATGTCCAACTATAGCACATACCCTTACATGTCCAACTATAGTACATACCCTTACATGTCCAACTATAGTACATACCCTTACATGTCCAACTATAGTACATACCCTTACATGTCCAACTATACATACCCTTACATGTCCAACTATAGCACATACCCTTACATGTCCAACTATACATACCCTTACATGTCCAACTATACATACCCTTACATGTCCAACTATACATACCCTTACATGTCAAACTATAGTACATACCCTTACATGTCCAACTATAGTACATACCCTTACATGTCCAACTATAGTACATACCCTTACATGTCCAACTATAGTACATACCCTTACATGTCCAACTATACATACCCTTACATGTCCAACTATAGTACATACCCTTACATGTCCAACTATAGTAAATACCCTTACATGTCCAACTATACATACCCTTACATGTCCAACTATAGTAAATACCCTTACATGTCCAACTATACATACCCTTACATGTCAAACTATAGTACATACCCTTACATGTCCAACTATAGTACATACCCTTACATGTCCAACTATAGTACATACCCTTACATGTCCAACTATACATACCCTTACATGTCCAACTATAGTACATACCCTTACATGTCCAACTATAGTACATACCCTTACATGTCCAACTATACATACCCTTACATGTCCAACTATACATACCCTTACATGTCTGACTATACATACCCTTACATGTCCAACTATAGTACATACCCTTACATGTCCAACTATAGTAAATACCCTTACATGTCCAACTATACATACCCTTACATGTCCAACTATACATACCCTTACATGTCCAACTATAGTACATACCCTTACATGTCCAACTATAGTACATACCCTTATATGTCCAACTATAGTAAATACCCTTACATGTCCAGCTATACATACCCTTACATGTCCAACTATACATACCCTTACATGTCCAACTATAGTACATACCCTTACATGTCCAACTATAGTACATACCCTTACATGTCCAACTATACATACCCTTACATGTCCAACTATAGCACATACCCTTACATGTCCGACTATACATACCCTTACATGTCCAACAATACATACCCTTTCATGTCCAACTATAGTACATACCCTTACATGTCCAACTATAGTAAATACCCTTACATGTCCAACTATACATACCCTTACATGTCCAACTATACATACTCTTACATGTCCAACTATAGTATATACCCTTACATGTCCGACTATACATACCCTTACATGTCCAACTATAGTACATACCCTTACATGTCCAACTATAGTAAATACCCTTACATGTCCAGCTATAGTACATACCCTTACATGTCCAACTATAGTACATACCCTTACATGTCCAACTATAGTACATACCCGTACATGTCCAACTATAGTAGATACCCTTACATGTCCAACTATACATACCCTTACATGTCCAACTATAGTACATACCCTTACATGTCCAACTATAGTACATACCCTTACATGTCCAGCTATAGTACATACCCTTACATGTCCAACTATAGTACATACCCTACATGTCCAACTATACATACCCTTACATGTCCAACTATAGTACATACCCTTACATGTCCAACTATACATACCCTTACATGTCCAACTATAGTACATACCCTTACATGTCCAACTATACATAACCTTACATGTCTGACTATACATACCCTTACATGTCTGACTATAGTACATACCCTTACATGTCCAACTATACATACCCTTACATGTCTGACTATACATACCCTTACATGTCTGACTATAGTACATACCCTTACATGTCCAACTACACATACCCTTACATGTCCAACTATATCTACCCTTACATGTCCAACTATACATACCCTTACATGTCCAACTATACATACCCTTACATGTCCAACTACACATACCCTTACATGTCCAACTATACATACCCTTTGCCAGATTTCTTGCTGTTTTACTCGAGCGTCTTTATCTGCTGATGTTTCTGTGATTTTGTATACTACATGTGCTGCTGAGCCCTCCATTACCATTGCTGACCTTGAATCTGTGCCAGGGAAACCCAGGGCATGGTTATAGCATGGGCTTGCCACTCTGTCAGGGTAAGTCGTGCTGTGAAACAGGGTCAAACATTTCAAATGAAAAAGGAAGACAAAACTATGTTTGTTTGGTTTTTTTTTTTAAATTAAAATAAGTTTGATAAAGTTAGCTTGGCCAATATTGACATTTTTGTTGTATAATTGTGGACGGCACGGTGGCACAGTGGTTAGCACGGTCGCCTCACAGCAAGAAGGTCCTGGGTTCGAGCCCCAGGGTAGTCCAACCTTGGGGGTCGTCCCGGGTCGTCCTCTGTGTGGAGTTTGCATGTTCTCCCCGTGTCTGCGTGGGTTTCCTCTGGGGGGCTCCAGTTTCCTCCCACAGTCCAAAGACATGTAGGTCAGGTGAGTCGGCCATACTACATTGTCACTAGGTGCAAATGTGTGTATGTGTGAGCCCTGTGTGATGGGGCCCGGCGGCCTGTCCAGGGTGTCTCCCCACCTGCTGCCCAATGACTGCTGGGATAGGCTCCAGCATCCCGCAACCCTGAGAGCAGGATAAGCGGTTTGGATAATGGATGCATGGGATGTATTGTATAACTGTATTGTATTAAGAGGTTTCAACAGGTAGCAGGCATGTGGACGTGTCTACAGCTCAACAGTGTGATTTAGGTTTTAATCACACTTTCACATACAAAAACAATGATAAATGGGACCCATTGTGGACAGGATTGCGCTTTGATTCATCAGCCATTTTACGCGAGGCAACATCATTGTTAACGTCACTCTAAATTGTAATTATGCCTCACTATTCATGCATATCACAAAGGCTTGACGACAGCTCTTTGTGGGCTTACAGTTGAAGCGTAATTATGCCTTTCCGCATCTGGATGTTGCCTTTGGAATTCCTGGATTATGTGGTCTGTCAAAGCCTGTCTGTTCTTTAAAGGGAACATTCACCAGTTTTCCTTTTCAGCAAAGGAGGAACGCCCGCAATTGTTCCCAATCGCTTCTGCATCTCTGGAGGCAGTGAAACAGGGTTTTTGTCACGGCCCGCTCCAGATCCTAGGTCAGGATTTATGTGTTTTTCATATTTTCCAGTGTTTCCTGTTTTATTTTGGGATTAGTTTGTCTCTCGTTTCAGATGTCTCTTCCTGTGAAGTTTCCCTCCTGCGTGATTACCGGTGTGGGTTCCATTTCTGCTCAGGTACAATATCAACTCAGGGTCCTTCGACTACATATGATGTCACAGATTATGATCGATCAAGCCCGAGCACATTCGGAGTAAGCCCGAACACATCTGGAGCAAGCCTGAGCACATCCGGAGCAAGCCCGAGCACATCCGGAGCAAGCTCGAACACATCCGGAGCAAGCCCGAGCACATCCGGAGCAAGCCTGAGCACATCCGGAGCAAGCCCGAGCACATCCGGAGCAAGCTCGAACACATCCGGAGCAAGCCTGAGCACATTCGGAGCAAGCTCGAACACATCCGGAGCAAGCTGGAACACATCCGGAGCAAGCCTGAGCACATTCGGAGCAAGCTCGAACACATCCGGAGCAAGCTGGAACACATCCGGAGCAAGCCTGAGCACATTCGGAGCAAGCCCGAACACATCCGGAGCAAGCTGGAACACATCCGGAGCAAGCCTGAGCACATCCGGAGCAAACCCGAACACATCCGGAGCAAGCTCGAACACATCCGGAGCAAGCCCGAGCACATCCGGAGCAAACCCGAACACATCCGGAGCAAGCTCGAACACATCCGGAGCAAGCCCGAACACATCCGGAGCAAACCCGAACACATCCGGAGCAAGCTCGAACACATCCGGAGCAAGCCCGAGCACATTCGATGTGTTTTTTACAATCCACGCTGACATAGACTTGGTTAGTAAAGGTGCGAGGGCCGAAGGCCCGAGCTGCATCTAAGGAGCGAGGCCGCGGGGTGGGGGGGGGGGTCCTGGATGAGCGAACATGCATGAGGGCTGAAGGCCTGAGCCAGGGGGACGTCAATCTACTGTTTCCTGCTGTTCCTAAACTGAACTAGCCCCTACCCAAGCCCCTACCCAATCATAATGCATGAAGTAGTGATGTCATCTGTAATCGCAGGACCCCGAGCACATCCGGTAGGGCAAGTAGATCAAGTACCGACACCGGCCCCACCCTAACGTGTTCCACCTGTGTGTCAGTGTCTCCCCCATGTGTGTATTTAAGCCATGAGTTGCTCCCCCATGTTGCCAGTTGGTCTCTACCCCCGTGTGAGCGTTCCAGCATTATTTTCTCGTCTTCCCAGTGAATGTTTAGACCGTTGCCTGTTTTCTGTGACTCTGCCTTTTTGATACCTCTGCCTGATCTGACTGAACCCCGTGTACCCACCTTTTTGCCTGATTAAACCTTTTTGGAACTTTTACTACCTGTGTCGCTCTGCTTTGTGGGTCCTTCGTCATTGTGAGCCTGATTGTTTTTGTCTTCTTCTTTTCTTTCTGGCCGCCAAGTGACGTATCGTGACATCGGATGGCAGCTGGCAAAACCAAAGCTCCCAGGGTTTCTGATCTACTCTAAAGACGCTGGTAAAAAACCTCATCATCATTCTCTCAACTAAACCCGCTTCCGATGGTGGAAACGACACCCCACAACACTAGCGCAGAGTACTTTATGGACCACGATACAGAAGCGGTGGCGCAGTGGTTAGTGCGCTCGCCTCACAGCAAGAAGGTCCTGGGTTCGAGCCCTGGGGTAGTCCAACTTTGGGGGTCATCCCGGGTCGTCCTCTGTGTGGAGTCTGCATGTTCTCTCCGTGTCTGCGTGGGTTTCCTCCCACCATTCAAAGACATGTAGGTCAGGTGAACTGGCCGTACTAAGTTGTCCCTCTGTGAGGGGTCGGCCCTGTGGTGGACTGGCGGCCTGTCCAGGGTGTCTCCCCCCTTGCCGCCCAATGACTGCTGGGATAGGCTCCAGCATATCGCGACCCGAATTCGGATAAGCGTCTTGGATAATGGACCCACGTAGACACGGGAGAACATGCAAAACTCCACACTTAGAGGACGACCCGGGACGACCCACCAAGGTTGGACAACCCTGGGCTTCAAATCCAAGACCTTCTTGCTGTGAGGCGACCGTGCTGACCACTGCACCACCGCGCCGCCCTGGTCAAGATTCAAAAGTTAAAATAAAGTTACCTAAGCTGCCTCTCAACACGGACTTGAGACAAATGAACCCTGTGCAGCTCCCTCCCTCTTCACTTTCAGCTGACACGTTTTAAACAAGACTTGACAATTACCACCCAGCACTGTACCGCCATTGTACCGCCTTTCTCCCCACTCATTGCTCTTGCTAAACACACTTCATCTGTGGCGGTCCACGAAGCGTTAGTTGCTCTTTGCACCCAGCGGGGGAGACCGGCACCGAGCCCCAACTCCCCCCCTGCCCAATAAAGACCCATTAGCTCCAACAGGAAATGAGCTCTGACTCTGACTGTCGTGATCCATTTGTTTGAGGATCAGGAGGAGATAATGGGAAGAGATTTTGTGCATGCGTTTATGTGTGCGTGGGTGGGTGCATGTCGGTTTCCCTCTCGCATTTTTCTGCCTTTGTTATTTTCTCTCTCTCTCTCCCTCTGCCTGACCCCGTCCTGTGCTTTAAAGACATGTAATGATAGTGGGATAAGGAACAGAATAAGACGACATCTTTTTTTTCTAAAAAAGGTGCAAGATATTTTAACAAAACGGTCAAAGCGAGGCTGATTACAGCAATTATGCGTCCGGTGTCTTTAATTCCCTCACTTTCATCCACAATTCTGTTTCTGAATGACAACGTCGCCAATCAGCGGCAAGCCATCTACCGAGAATCAAGACCAGAACCAAGAGTTTGCTGGCTGTCACTGTGTTGATTGTGGTTTGAGAGTTTGATTGCCACATTAAAGCAGACAGCTGGTGTTGAATGGCCATGTAGGCCTTATGCTACCGTCTTTTGATAGCGCCAAGAAATTATCCCCTGGGTCTTCATCCTCATCGTCACACATCAGGCCGTTTAAGAGGTTTTGTCCAGTTTGTGTTTTGAAATTACGCAGCTCTGCATTTTGTTGCGCAGTCCTCAAATCTTAGCAGTTATTGTAAAACATGGTAAGCAGACAGGCAGAACCCCTCCCTTGACCTGCCATTTCTGACTGATATGAGAGTTGTGTTGTTGGGTGAGCTTTAAGATATTCCCAAGGGCGTCCAGGTAGCGTGGTGGTCTATTCCGTTGCCTACCGATACGGGGATCGCCGGTTCGAATCCCCATGTTACCTCTGGCTTGGTCGGGTATCCCTACAGACACAACTGGCCATGTCTGTGGGTGGCCCAGATAGCATCTGGATGTGGGCCACTTCAGGCAGTGATGCGGCACTGATGGCCTTCTTCTGACCCTGGCAAAATGGATGTCAGCCTGAAGTGGCCCACATGTATAACAGCAAATATGGCCCAGATATGCCAAATCGAATGTGGGCCTTTTTTGGCAAAGATGCGGTGCTCTCGGCAACATGTAATCTGGATGTGACCCTGAAGTGGCCCGTGTGGTAAATGGTGAATACGGCTCAAATATCACAAAAAAATATGGGCCACCTTTTGCAAATATGTGGCACATACGGCATTGATATGGCTTGGTTCTGGCCCAGATCTGGCAAACAGGAGTGGACCACGAAAGTGCCATCATTCCACGCGGTATGTGGGCGGGATGAAGTGTCTGGTGTGGGACGGGTTCGGGCCACAGCAATTTTGCTATCTGGGGGGAAGCCGGATGTGGGTATGTGTCCTGGTTGCTGCACTAGTGCCTCCTCTGGTTGGTCAGGGTGCTTGTTCAGGGGGGGAGGGGGGACTGGGGGGAATAGCATGATCCTCCCACGCGCTACGTCCCCCTGGCGAAACTCCTCACTGTCAGGTGAAAAGAAGTGGCAATTTAGTACCGCTGATTCACCTGACCTACATGTCTTTTGACTGTGGGAAGAAACCGGAGCCCCCGGAGGAAACCCACACAGACACGGGGAGAACATGCAAATTCCACCCAGAGGATGACCCGGGACGGCCCCCAAGGTTGGACTACCCCAGGGCTCAAACTCAGGACCTTCTTGCTGTGAGACGACCACGCTAACCACTGTGCCACCGTGCTGCCCAGTTTATTTTAGATGCCAATTAAAATGTCTTAATACCGTAGTTGGGCTGATTGTTTCAATGTCTAATTTGATCATTTTAATTTTGGCAATATCCAGTTGTGAGACCACTTAATCTCTGCAATTTGGCCATTTCTATAGCTTCCCAATACAATGCTTGTTGCTCTGTAGAGCAATTAAGCACCGCATGATGAATGAATCTGATGTATCTGTTGTCATTAATATGTTTCACAGTAATTAAACAGTAACAATGTACAGAAAGTTGTATGGGTAACTTTGTTGCCACATTCACCTCTACTGTCAAAACCTACATTTATGGAGCTTACCCAGAAAAGAATGCATTGTGGTGGACACGTATTGGGGACAGAATTCAACCCAGGAACTAAGGGTTAAGTCATGGTTGCCCTGGCAGGTTAACGCAGGGTTAAGTTATGGTTGTCCAGCCAGTTTTCGGATTATTCTTGCCACCTCCGCTCAGTCGAGCTGTGGTTTGGTTGCTCTCTGATTTACCGTGGATTAAAGAAAGTTGCCTACACGGCTAAAGTGTGAACCTACGGTCTTCTCCGTTCCTTCGGCTCTACAGCATCATGTTAGTGCAGCCAACTGTAGTGACTGCTAACTGTAGTGACAGCTAACTATAGTGACAGCTAACTGTAGTGCAGCTAACTGTAGTGACTGCTAACTGTAGTGACAGCTAACTGCTGTGCGGCTAACTGTAGTGACAGCTAACTGTAGCGCAGCTAACTGTAGTGACCACTAACTGTAGTGACCGCTAACTGTAGTGACAGCTAACTGTAGCGCAGCTAACTGTAGTGATGGCTAACTGTAGTGACAGGTAACTGTAGCGCAGCTAACTGTAGTGACCGCTAACTGTAGTGACAGCTAACTGTAGCGCAGCTAACTGTAGTGATGGCTAACTGTAGTGACAGCTAACTGTAGCGCAGCTAACTGTAGTGATGGCTAACTGTAGTGACAGCTAACTGTTGTGCGGCTAACTGTAGTAACCGCCAACGGTAGTGACCGCCTAACTGTAGCGCAGCTAACTGTAGTGATGGCTAACTGTAGTGACAGGTAACTGTAGCGCAGCTAACTGTAGTAACCGCCAACGGTAGTGACCGCCTAACTGTAGTGACGGCTAACTGTTGTGCGGCTAACTGTAGTAACCGCCAACGGTAGTGATCGCCTAACTGTAGTGACGGCTAACTATAGTGACAGCTAACTGTAGTGACCGCTTAACTGTAGTGACGGCTAACTGTAGTGACAGCTAACTGTAGTGACCGCTTAACTGTAGTGACGGCTAACTGTAGTGACCGCCAACGGTAGTGATCGCCTAACTGTAGTGACGGCTAACTATAGTGACAGCTAACTGTAGTGACGGCTAACTGTAGTGACCGCTTAACTGTAGTGACGCCTAACTGTAGTGACGGCTAACTGTAGTGACGGCTAACTGTAGTGACCGCTTAACTGTAGTGACGGCTAACTGTAGTGACGGCTAACTGTAGTGACCGCTTAACTGTAGTGACGCCTAACTGTAGTGACGGCTAACTGTAGTGACGGCTAACTGTAGTGACCGCTTAACTGTAGTGACGCCTAACTGTAGTGACGGCTAACTGTAGTGACGGCTAACTGTAGTGACCGCTTAACTGTAGTGACGGCTAACTGTAGTGACGGCTAACTGTAGTGACAGCTAACTGTAGTGACCGCTTAACTGTAGTGACGGCTAACTGTAGTGACCGCCTAACTGTAGTGACGGCTAACTGTAGTGCAGCTAACTGTAGTGACGGCTAACTAGTGACGGCTAACTGTAGTGCAGCTAACTGTAGTGACGGCTAACTGTAGTGCAGCTAACTGTCACATACAAAGTTGTTGAAAATTTAGAGATGTGCAGAGCCGGCCCAAGGCATAAGTGAACTAAGCGGTCGCTTAGGGCCCCCGTTCCAGCAGCCCCCCCCCCCCCAAGAGCGTTTGAAATGTCAAACATAACAGTTGATAAATATATTGTAACGTGCATGGATAAGAAGACACGCTGGCCGCTGGTTGGCGAGTCTGACCCTTTTGTCTAGCGGTTAGCGACGCCTCCTGCGGTGCGGGCGATACGGGTTCGCTTCCCGGCCGCGGCAGTTCCTGTGGTTGCGTTGTCCCCCGAATTCGCTACAATATTATGGCGAATTCTACTAGGTTTCTGCTCCGAGGTCCATTCACATATTACCCCACAATGCCACTGAGCGGTCGATGTTTTGGTTATGTTGTGGGATATGGAACATGTTAAAAACGGACATATCTGTTACAGATAGCGGTGATGTGGTGGAAGGTAATAGGGACGTTATGAGAGAAGCTAGATTAGATAACATGCGGCTTCCCACCATGAGGGTAAAGAGTAGGCAGGTAGATGGGGTCGCTTCGGTGGCCAGAAAAAGGGAGGAGCGAAGACCCATACAAGCTTGTGTCTGTTCTGACTTGTTTGACTTGTGGTCATTAAAAGCTTACTTGTTAACTCTGAAAGGGTGTCTAAGTAGTCCATTATTTAACCACATCACATTGGTGTCAGAAGTGGGATGGACTTCTTTAGACTGCAAATGTTGGCCGGTGAGCGTATGGAAATCGCTTCTCTCGAAAAGGAGATCAGAGGTCTGCTCTGTCTGCCAGATGGGAGTAGCGCAGTGCGGCCTCAGGAAGGGGGAGACCCGTGCCCACCCCTGAGTGCGGTAGACGCGCTGGGTAATGTCCGAGGGGCGGAGTCCCAAGGAAATGGAAAAATTCTTCTCTTTCAGAGCGAGTCCGATGAGGAGTCCCCGCCGAGGCCTGCCCCGACTGTGCGACGAAAAACAGCCAGCGCTTCAAACCATGGGGAAGAAGCCACCAGAAGCAAGTTTGGACATGACCCGTGGAGAGAAAGCCACCAGCGGCGGCCATCAGGAGCAAGTTGGGCACGACTGGAGAGTATGTCACCAGGGGGAAACAACAACAGCAGCAGCAGCAGCAGCAGCAAGCTGGACACGATCTACTGAGAGGGAACTTCAACCCAAGTTACAAACTGCCCCATTTGTCACTACTGGAGAGTGGAACACACCTTGCAGATATGGTTCCAGAACAAGACTCACCAACTGTACCGACCCCTGGCCAAGCCCAAACACTCCCTCGGTAAAGTTGGGGCGCTACAACGGGAGCTCCAGCTGGGAAGGATTCCTTGCTCAGTTCAACCTGATTGCTAGGGTTATGAGATAGACAGAAAATCAACAAGTAGTCAACCTAGCCGCAGCCCTGGAGGGAGAAGCAGGGCAGGCACTCCTAGACCTGGCGGCTGGAGAGATATCACTGGGGGCGCTAACCACTGCCCTGGGTCGCCGGTTTGGCAACACCCAATCACTGATTAGCCTACGGGATCAACTCCATTCAAGACAGAGACAAGGCCAGGAGAAGTTGGCTAATCTGGTGGCTGACATTCAACGCCTGGTGAGCCGTACGTATCCTGATATACCCCAATCTGCCATCCAATGCCTGGCCCTGGATTCCTTCCTACGGGCTTTACAGCCACCTCACCTCAGGCAACAGGTGCGGCTGGCAAAGCCACTCACCATTGAAGAGGCGCTGCATAGGGCAGAGGAGGTGGAGGCCATTATGGCGGAAAAAGGAGTGGCCCCAACACTGCACCATCATGTGCAGGCACTGCAGGAAAGTGAAGGGGGGCCACGCACATCTGTCCAGGCAACACGACAAGCAGAGACATTTCTGTGCTGGGGCTGTGGGAAACCAGGGCACCAAAGAAGGCAGTGTCAGAAGACAAACAGATGTTTTTACCAACGAGTATGGAGGCCTGTCACCCAAGTCGCCGCCTCTTCTGAACCGGGAAACGACCAAGGGTCGGCCTAGAGGGGGACTGGCCGGCCCACACAACCTCCCCCCGGAGAAATAACCCCAGAGTCGTTGGACGGATTAGCGCTGGCTTCAGCCTCCATGTCTCCTGTCAGCTGAATGGCAATACCTGCATTGCCCTGGTCAACATCAGATCCACCATCAGCTTGGTGAGACCAGGGGTCCTAGGAGAAGAAGTACAGTGGACGCCGACAAAAGTAAAGATGGAGACAGTTACAGGTCAGTGTGCTAGAATGGAGGGTAGAAGTAAACTGACCCTTAAGATGGGAGAAATGGAGGTACAGCAAGACTTTTGGCTAGCAGACATACGAGAGAGCTGTATCCTTGGACTGCATGCCTTGAGAGCCATTGGTGCAGTGGTACGGGCGGCCGGTCCACAGCTGGAGGTGGGCAACCAAGTGCTGAATACCATTACCGTACGCAGCAATCCGGGGGGCAATAAAGGTGGACCACGCATCTTGTGCTTGGCTTCAGGGCCATGGGAAGGTACATCACCAGAAACGGCCTCTGCACTGGAAGAACTGGCCCAAAAGTGCATGGAGGGTTTGAGCCAAGAAGAGGGGGAGCATATTGTTAGATGTTAGAAGTTCCTCTGTTTATTGTATGTCATTATTTAAGTTTCTGTTTAATTTATTTAATATTGTCTGTTTTTTGCATTTGCATTTTATGTAAGAACATAATTTATTTCTTTGTTACTGTTCTGCACTTTTGCACAGGTCAAAAGCCATTAAAATAGTTAACTTGTTCAGTAAATACACTGCCTGCTGATTTATTTTAAGACTTTCCAGCACAGTAGTAAGTCATGACAATGGTATGGTAACGATCAACCATGGACATAATATTGTCAGTGGTGGGAGGTGGGTTTAGCGTGGGGGGTGGGCCCAAATCAAATTCTGCTTAGGGCCCCACAAAGCCTTGCGCCGGCTCTGGAGATGTCATTCTATTTCGATTGTTTTATGTTTCACCTATTATTTAGTATTTAAAACCAAATTATAAGTATTATATTCCATGAATCACCAGAAAAAAATTTGTTTGTTTTTTTTTTGAGAATCTCGTTTCAAATATTCATTACAATAGAAGCATGTTTGCTATAGAAATAGAACTGCTCAAATTTCTGCCTAAAGCTTAACCCTTTGGACATGATACGTAATTTCACAGGTATAAGGTTTGAGTAATTTTGTTTTGTTTTATCTATGTATTTATGGCTTTTTTACCCCTTTTTCTCCCCAATTGTATCTTGCCAATTACCCCACTCGTCCGAACTGTCCCGGTCCCTGCTCCACCCCCTCAGCTGATCCGGGGGGCTGCAGACTACCACACGCCTCCTCAGATACATGTGGAGTCGCCAGCCGCATTATTTTCACCTGACAGTGAGGAGTTTCACCAGGGGGATGTAGCACGTGGGAGGATCATACTATTCCCCCCCCCCCAGTTCCCCCTCCCCCGACCAGAGGAGGCACTAGTGCAGCGACCAGGGCACATACCCACATCTGGCTTCCCACCAGCAGACACGGCCAATTGTGTCTGTAGGGATGCCCGACCAAGCCGGAGGTAACACGGGGATTCGAACCGGTGATCCCCGTGTTGGTAGGCAACAGAATAGACCGCCACGCCACCTGGACGCCCCCGTGTGTTGTTGTTTTCCATTGAGCACATCAGTGTGATAACATTGTTTTGAATGCAGTGTTTGCTTTTGCTTTTGTGCAAAAGCAAACACTGCATTCGAAACAACGTTATGACTTCTCAAAATGAAATTGTCCTCAAATGACATACACACACACACATACACACACACACACACACACACACACACACACACACACACACACACACACACACACACACACACACACACACACACACACATTAGACCAACAGACGTTTCTAAGAACCAGCTGAACATTGATGTGCTCAATGGAAAAACTGATGAGCAGAAAACACTACCATCACTATAGAAAACACTACCATCGGTATAGAAAACACTACCATCACTATAGAAAACACTACCATCGGTATAGAAAACACTACCATCACTATAGAAAACACTACCATCGGTATAGAAAACACTACTATCACTTTTAGAAAACATTACTACCACTACAGAAAACACTACTACCATTATAGAAACACTATTATCACTATAGAGCACACTACTATTACTATAGAAAACACTACCATCCCTCTACAAAACACTACCATCCCTCTACAAAACACTACTATCACTACAGGAAACACTACTATCACTATAGAAAACACTACTATCACTATAGAAAACACTACAACCGCTACAGAAAACACTACTATCACTATAGAAAACACTACTATCACTATAGAAAACACTACTATCACTATAGAAAACACTACAACCGCTACAGAAAACACTACCATCCCTCTACAAAACACTACCATCCCTCTACAAAACACTACCATCCCTCTAGAAAACACTACTATCACTACAGGAAACACTACTATCACTATACAAAACACTACTATCACTATACAAAACACCACTATCACTATAGAAAATACTACTATCACTATAGAAAACACTACTATCACTATAGAAAACACTACAACCGCTACAGAAAACACTACTATCACTATAGAAAACACTACAACCGCTACAGAAAACACTACTATCACTATAGAAAACACTACTATCACTATACAAAACACCACTATCACTATAGAAAACACTACTATCACTACAGAAAACACTACTATCACTACAGAAAACACTACTATCACTATACAAAACACCACTATCCCTATAGAAAACACTACTATCACTATACAAAACACTACTATCACTATACAAAACACCACTATCCCTATAGAAAACACTACTATCACTACAGAAAACACTACTATCACTATACAAAACACTACTATCACTATACAAAACACCACTATCACTATAGAAAATACTACTATCACTATAGAAAACACTACTATCACTATAGAAAACACTACTATCTTATCAGTAGGCCTTTTGCATTTTCGATGCTACACTATATACAAAAGCCTGTTGTAAACTGTTGTGTTTTTCATACTCAAATATAAAACGCATACAAGAATATTAAATTATAATAAATTAGTCATTTAGTCGACGCTTTTATCCAAAGCGCCTTACAATAAGTGCATCATTTAACGTAGGAAATCAGGAGAACTACTAGTCATCAGAGGTCATAAGTGCATCTTCTCTCTAAACAAGCATCTAAGAGCAAAACCAGTGCTAAAGTAAAAGCGCAAGAAAGAGATTTTTTTTCATAAATGAGTGAATACAATAAGTGCTAAGAACAAGTAACAGGGTAGTACTTCTTGAAGAGGTGAGTTTTCAACCTGCGCCGCAAGATGGGCAGCGACTCTGCTGTCCTGTCGTCAGCTGGGAGTTCATTCCACCACTGTGGGGCCAGGACAGAACAGAGCCGTGATCGGCAACAGGGGCCTCTGAACCAGGTGTCCCGAGGCAGCAGAGCGAAGTGGTCGGGCAGGGGTGTAGGGCTTGACCATGGCCTGGAGATAGGAAGGAGCTGTTCCTTTCACTGCCCTGTAGGCTAGCACCAGAGTCTTAAACTGGATGCGAGCAGCTACTGGGAGCCAGTGTAGGGACATGAGAAGGGGAGTTGTGTGGGAGAACTTAGGGGGGGTTCAACACCAGATGAGCTGCAGCTTTCTGAACAAGCTCCAGAGGTCTGATGGCCGACGCCGGGGCACCAGCAAGGAGGGAGTTGCCGTAGTCCAGCATGGAGATGACCAGAGCCTGGATGAGCACCCGTGCCGTCTCGTCGGTGAGGAATGGGCGAATCCTCCTGACGTTATAGAGGAGAAAACTGCAGGAGCGAGCAACCGATGCAACGTTTGCAGCAAACGAGGACCCCCTTGGTGATTTATAGCTGCGCACATGGTGATGCCCCCCCCCCCTTGCTGGACAGGAACCTCAACCAATGGCAGACTGGCCGATGACGTTATTCCCCCATTGCCGCCTTTTTGCGGGGTTGAAACCCACTTCATCAATAAATATGAATTCATGGGTAACCGCAGCTGCATCCAGCTCAAAAACCCTCTGAAACAGCAACACAGCAATATCAGAAATAGACCTAAAGCAGTCAATATTGTGAAGTACAAAACATTACATTACAGTAATGTGTCTATATGGTGCTCACTGGATGAAGTCAATGACAGTAATGGACATATTACTTGCACATAGTCTAAGCACAGTTCTTTGACTCATTCTGAGTTTCACTTGAATGGCACCCTGTAGACCTGCTTCACTCATAGCTGGTAGGACACGGTCGAGTACTGACAAACCCATCCATCCATCCACTATCTGAACCACTCATCCTGCCCTCAGGGTCGTGGGGATGCTGGAGCCTATCCCAGCAGTCATTGGGTGGAAGGCGGGGAGACACCCTGGACAGGCCGCCAGGCCATCACAGGGCCACACATACCTAGGGACAATTTAGTACTGCTAATTCACCTGACCTACACCTACATGTCTTTTGGACTGTGGGAGGAAACCGGAGCACCCGGAGGAAACCCACGCAGACACAGGGAGAACACGCAAACTCCACACAGAGGACGGCCCGGGACGACCCGCCAAGGTTGGACTACCCCGGGGTTCGAACCCAGGGCCTTCTTGCTGTGAGGCGACCATGCTAACCACTGCGCCACCGTGCTGCCCAATATAGATGTAGAACAAAAAACCTTTCAATACACAGCAGCACAAGCTCACCTCGTGCGACCCACAAGCCGCCAACACGATCCAACAAAGAAACACACACACAGGGGCGTCAATTGGGTATGGCAGCTGCCTGGTCAGTGTGAAATAACATATTTCAGTTACACATTCCTCAGTGTTTTAAATGGTCCTATTACTGTAGCAAAATCATCCGAGTGAATCGGCACCTCACTCGGCTCAACTCCTGTCTTTCGACCGTCACTGGCTCAGTAGTGAGAGTAGCTGTCTCTCTCCCCCCCCCCCCCGCGCGTGGGTCACGTGTGTTGCTAACTGGCGCGGGCGCCAGAAACAGAAAGGAAGGAGAGCATGTGCACTGTGTAGCTAGCTAACAACTAGCATACGCAATGGATGGCTTTGAAATTAAACGAAAACTCTCAGAGGGAGAGCTTCTTAAAATCCCAAATGAGTCGGGGAAGGCTTCGTTACGGAAACAGAATGACCTCGTTGTGACAACAGTGATAGTCTAACTTGTTTTAACCGTTGCCTTGATGAAGTTTAGTTGGCGGAGAGGATTTGTGACCTGTTACTCAGCCATGTTCATTTGGCAAAGATTGGATTATTGAACCGTTGCCATGTCAAGTTACTCGGTGGGTGACGTTTCACTGCTTTATTGGAATTGCTAAGAACAGGTAATGATGAAAAGGTGGTTTATTATTATACTGCTGTGTTGTTGTGATGGCCGCCGGGCCTAGCTAGCAGTGTGTAGGCTACTACTAGCCTATGTGTTGCTGATTTGGACCACTGTGCTTAAGAAGTAGCCTAATCAGTTGGTTTGGCGTTCTGTGATTTATTTTTATATCTGCATGCTGGTTGTGGGTGTTATTAGCTAAGCCTGTCTTAAGATGTACGTGAACTCGTGCCATTAAGTGTCACATTTCAAGAGCATGATGACTCTTCTGAAATTGGGATAGCATAGATATGGGTCAGTGCACGGCGCCAGATGACACATTTGAAAGTATTTCAGTATGTGACCGTTGTATGGGTCAAATGTTGTGGTTTTGGTCTATTTAATGGAGCTTGTGAGTGCTCTGCAAGGTATAATTCTTCACCGATTTGAATAAATGTGGCAAGAAAAACTATAGTGGTATATAACTATAATGCATTGAGTTATATTGTACAAATACTTGCATCAGAACTTGTGATATAACCCTAAAATGTAATACTCTTAGAAGCTTTAATGTCTGTAATCCCACCTAGGAATTTCGCTCTAGATATCATAACCTGGGTCTATGTTGGAATCATGGGCGTAGTTTGGCTGGGGCAAGTGGGGGACACTGCTCCCCTAGCGTCCAGAGGCGCAAACTGCAACTCGCCCAAAACATGTATTCTGTATAAGATTGAACGTTTGTTGACTCTTTCGCAAGTAAGTTCTAAAATGTGTCAGTGCCAAATGTTGACAATTCATGTATTGCGGTGCTTGCTTATACTATGTTATAAACATAAGGTACACAAAATTGTGTTCAAAGAGGCCAGGTGACTGTGGTAAGCCAGTTTTATCATGGCTGTTGGTTGTGGCCTTATTTGTTGTTAGTGGTTAGTTTACCCTCAGTGAGAAATAAAGTTTTTTGAATCTAACTGAATGGACGATTAGTCATAGAAGTCAAACTTCCCCCAAAAGAAGGGACCAGTAAAAAATGAAATGAAATGATGAGAAAGTCTTAATTTTTGTTTATTTGTGTTTTTTATTTCCAATGCGCGAATCTCTCCCCTGTCCTGGAAAAATGAATCGAGTGAGCGAAACTGCGGCTGCCTTATTCCCAAGCAATTTTGAAACATTGATGTTGGAAAAATAAATTGTTGACTGTGGTTTTCTCCAGTGGGGTTTTGTCCATTTACCGGTGACCATTTTTTAATTTTTAGTAGCCATCTTCAATCATCATCGGTCGAGGATCTGACTGTATTAGGGTGACGCGATTGTATAAATGAAATGAATGTTTGTAGCTAACTAGCGACGCAGAGCCACATGGTTGAGATGGAATGAGAATTTGAGGGACTTGATTTGATGTCACGTGATGTCAGATGTGACGTCATCTGACTTTGCCATACTTTGGCTTCTGGTGAATTGACACCCCTGAACACACAGCACGCCCATCCGGTCAATACTGGTCTTCGGTGACTTGAGTTTGTATTTGCTGTAGTGTTATTGTATTGTTTGCGCTAACCATATTGTCTATTTCAGTCTCCTGTTGAGGTGTCAGAAGTGTTCCTCTTCCACAACGACATGCTAGTCTTTCAGTTACATAAAATATGCATGTAAAATACTGTAATTATTGGAACAATACAGTAACAATGCTGCACATTGACAAAGTAGGAGTACAGTTCACAATTTCATACATAAATTAAACAGTTTTAATTCACAGTATACAACAACAATCGTTGAGTACTCTCTTGATATGCAGCACTACAGTAAGGAGAGTAGATTTCTTACAAGTCAATTCTATTTGTATAGCCCATTAACACAAATTGCAAATTTGTCTCAGTAGGCTTTACAGCAACACAACATCCTGTCCTTAGACCCTCGTATCGGATAGAAAACAACTCCCTAAAAAACTCCTTAACGGGGATAAAAAATAGAAAGAAATCCCAGGGAGAGCAACAGAGGAGGGATCTCTCTCTCAAATCGGACAACGTGCAATGGATGTTGAGTTTAAACAATTTACAGAATACACAAGGCCGAAAACGCTGAGCCTTGAGGATACAACACTGAAAGAGGATAACAGAATTATAATGGAATTACAAGATATATGAAGAATATGACGAGGAGGATGCCAAGCAGTGTCCAGATGACCCCGGAACGGCCTAGGACCCGAAACATGGGACCACCATCAGCTCGTAGACTTGGCAGGAGGACAGACTACACATGCACACAGGGGAGACTCGCATCACACCATTCACATACACAGGAGAAGAGAAAGGGAACACATCATTCGCGGAGAGAGAAAATACAGGTGAGAGAAGAGAAAAATGTGCAATAGTCAATCATCTCTATAATCTCGTCGGCAGAGCAGTGCTTGGATATTCACTGAGGAAGAAACCAACCTGCCATGCCGTACAGGCCGTGAAGTATTAAATTTAAAAAGCAACTAATTCTAGGTTAAGGCAAAAATATGAGTTTTAAGTTTGGGATTTAAGGACTGAACAGACTCTGATCGTCTGATGGCAGCAGGCAGGTTATTCCACAAGAACGGGGCCCGATAGGAAAAGGCCCCTGCCACCAGACGACTTCTTTTTAGCTTTGGGTCACACAGGAGCCCTGTATTTTGAGAGAGAAGAGCTCCAGATGGACTGTCTGGTTTAAGGAGATCAGACAGGTCAGATGGGGCAAGCCCATTTAGGATTTTATAAATCAGCAGAAGCACCTTGAAGTCTGATCTAACATGGATAGGAAGCCAATGAAGGGAGGCAATGGTCAAATTTTTCCAGTTTAAGTAAGGTTTCTAGCTGCAGCATTTTGAACCATCTGGAGACTTTTGGTATTAGCATGTGGCAGACCTGAAACCAGAACATTACAGTAATCAAATCTGGATAAAAACAAAACCATGTATTAGGGTCTCTGTGACAGCCATGGACAGGAAAGACCAGATTTTAGCTATATCATATAAGTGTTAATGTGCTTATCAAAGGAAAGGCTGGTATCAAACGTAACGCAAAGATTTTTAGGTGCCACATTGTGAGATCACAGAGTTGTCAAGCGTTACTGTCACTCGATCAAATTGGTATCCGTGTCTAGCAGTTTTTTTTTTGTTATTTGCCCACCGTAGACACAACATTAGGGAAAAAGAAACAAAATAAGATAAAGCCATGGATACGCGATGAAGCTGTAAAAACTGCAGAACAAAAGAGAAAGGCTAGATTAAGCAACAATTTAAGGAATGTCTCAAAAGAAATGTACTGGGACAGATTCAATGAGACAAGCACACTTGGCTGGAACAGGAATGTCGGACGATTACAGAATTTGACAAAGAGAACAACTCAAAAGAATTCCTCCATCAAATCATGTTTGTGAAACGAAAACCCTTTTCATCTCACCAACTATGTGTGAAGGACAAATACAAGAACACTGTAAATGAAAAAGTCATGAACAGATGGAACGAATATGGAGAAGAGCTGTTTTTTGCCTCTCCCAAAATGAAGGCAGCCCAATCATAGCAAAAGTAAAGATAGAACATGGACCTCCGCCACTTCTGAACGAAACTGAGGATGCTATAAAACATCTTAAAGCAGGCAAATCACCAGGTTTAGACAACATACCTGTTGGACTAATTATACTTTCGGGAAACTTGAGAAAACAGGCCATTCACCTGCTCTATGCACCAAAATTTGGCAAAAACGAGTGATGGAAATGCAATGAGTCGACTCTTCCAACAAACTGCGAATCCAAAAGTATCAACAAGCACCAGAAAGGCTTTACTTAGAGGATCAGCACCCTTATTTAGGTGAATACTGAAGTCACCCAGAATTAGAACCTCATCAGTATGAGTAAGACCTGAGACAAACTCTCCAAATTCATCGAGAAGAGTGAGCAAGGGCCAGGAGGTTGATAAGAGTATCGTTGACTTTGTGTTACCCAAACCTACCGATACACAAATAGAGAAAAGAGATCTATACAAACTGATACACCACCAGAGGCAGAGCAAGCGAGAGAGAAAATGAGACGAGATAGGAGCATAGATCGGTGGGTGAGGTGTTTCGTGTGCTGTAGATTCTGACAAACCCACAGCGGTCATTACTAACATGTACCCCCCCCCCCCCCCCCAGACACACACACACTACCCCATACCAGTTGGATACTTGTCTGCATGAGTAAAGGTGTACTGGACAGCACCATATGTCCTCTGCCTGAACAACTGACCGGAGGGATCTTGCTTGGAAAAGAA
>NC_079221.1:45159323-45221823 GCF_029633865.1 Lampris incognitus
AAATTACTTAAGTTATTCTTTGAATCCATCATAGCTCAGTTTAGATTAAACTACCAAAATAAAAGTATTCTTTCCAACTCTCCTCAGTGAAGGTACAAAACTATTAAACTTTTTGAAATTCACTTAAAAAAAATCACTTTCAAGGCAGACTGGTATGTGTGAGAGTAACAGAATGGCTTGTGGCTCTCCATATTCAGCATACTCACTGATAACACACTTTAAAAAGTATTACCGTTTGATGACAACAAGCAAGACCTCTTGTTCTGCACTTTATTTGTTTATATTTAAAATTTGAAACGCTGTTGAAAATTAAAAAGTATTAACTTTGACAGCTAAGCACTGGGTGTGTTGTGAAGATATTGCCACAATCCACGTAACGCATCTGGTCACTTCGCCATTCATCTTGAAATAATGTAACACTTTTGCACGCATGAACCGAAGGTCGAATCAGTTCATCTGGATACAATGTTGATTGACAGTGTCAATCAACATTGTATCCAGATGAACTGATTCGACCTTCTCAGATGTTCTCACCTGGATTATTGAGCATAAACACACTTCATGCACACATGCATGCCAATTGAACAGATCAAAGACACAGGTGGCCAATAACTGTCACATAAAAGTCACACATTTACACATGCAGGGCAACTCTGCCCGGTATGTAAGTAATATAGCAATATAGCAGAGACAGCGCTTTGCAAAACAAGGGGGCTTCTTGACGCTGTTTATTCGTGACAGGCTAATTAAAATGTCACAACACATTACGGGAGTCGAGTCCTCACCTTCTCCCGGGATAAACCGAGACGTCAGTCTCCTCTCTCTTGTCGGGGTGTCATAATAGACATGCCATCATTCCTGTCCTGCCTTTCCCGTCAAAACACCTGACAAAAGGAAATAAAGTTAATCAGTTTTACTGAGATTCAGTTATTGTTGATAACGTTTGATTACACTTCCATGGTAACGATAAAGTCTCCGGAAAAGCCTTCGTAGGTTCATTTTAGTCACCCGGGTGGTAAAATATCAGGAATCAGGGACAATTTATTGTCATCTCAATTCATGTTCTTACATACAAAAGAGACTATCATTTATTCTACAGCTCAAAAAACACATTTGAGTCTTTAGCACCTCTAAGCTCTTCAAAAAGCACTGCGGCATGGAAGTACAAGCAGTTTTGTCCTGCAGTGAGCTGTCTCTTGAAACGTTCGACTGTGTTGAAAGTACGTCGGCCTTTAGAGAAAATTAAGTCTGAATCTGAAAAGTTTCATCAGCCATCCACCAGGGCCCGGTCAGCACACCACAACACCGGTGTGTGTGACATCTAAACTCCGCCGGGCTCTCCTGCACGGATTTATTGTGAGACACAATCACGCCTCACAAACCGTCAGGGAGCTCCAGGTTATTCTTCTGAAAACCTGTAATTCTAGGGTCCATAACGAGGCAGGGGAGGGTGATGAGCTGGTGTGGCGTCGTCCCATGACACCGTCCTGAGCAACAGGAGACTTGTCTCCTTCCCCCCTGTCGGACGTGTCTCCGAGAGGCAGACCTCATTGTCTGGTGTTTTATTTTGCATGCTCTTGTCTTCAATACATCACCATTATAGTAAAAGTGGGATCATAAATAGTTGGGATTTTATTAATGGGGTGATATTTTCCATGTTGGACAAGTGAGTTCAGTGACTGGACAGCTACACGTCTGGGCCCATTGTCCATTTGATTCATCATACCATTTGAATCAAGACGGCGTAGAGTCCAGACCACCGAAAGATGGAGGTACAAGTAAAGAGAGTATAAAATAAAGGGATAAAAAAATGGTAAGGCCATAAATAAAATTATAATGTCGCTGTTTTAGAAACTCCGCATGCACCATGTACCCCCCTGCATTATTCCTCTACTGTCTAACATACATTTTGCCAGTTTAGCACTGGCTTAGCTAGCGCTTAGGCTTGAATGTTACACGTGTAAAGACATGATGCCAAATGCACAGCTTAAAGGACCGTGACCTTGATGTTAACACATTACCTAATGACTGTGGTTTGTGTGGGGCTGCATTAATTATTTCATTCTGTCACAACGAAATTTGCAACACACGTGCCTTCTTGTGAAAATACGTTGCGTTAAAGCAAGTTGAAATAATTTTGCTGTGCAAAGAATGGTCCGATGCGAGGGTCTAAGGGCATGATGTTGTGTTGCTGTAAAGCCCCTCGAGGCACATTTGTAATTTGTAATAATAGGCTAAACAAATAAAATTGACTTGACTTATGGATAATGTTGTATCAAACTTAAGAGGAACTTTATGATGTTTCTTTCCAGCACATTCATTTTTTTTTCCTCCCCCTTTTTCTCCCCAATTGTACTTGCCCAATTACCCCATTCTTCCGAGCCGCCCTGGCGCTGCCCCCCCTGCTGAGCCGGGGAGGGCTGCAGACTACCACACGTCTCCTCCAATACATGTGGAGTCGCCAGCCACTTCTCTTCACCTGACGGTGAGGAGTTTCACCAGGGGGGCACGCAGCATGTGGGATGATCACGCAAATCCCCCCAGTTCCCCCTTCCCACAAACAGGCGCCCCGACCGACCAGAGGAGGCGCTAGTGCAGCGACCAGGACACATACCCACATCCGACTTGCCATCCGCAGACACGGCCGATTGTGTCTGTAGGGACGCCCGACCAAGCCGGACGTAACACGTGGATTTGAACTGCCGAGCCCCGTGTTGGTAGGCAACGGAATAGACCGCCATGCCACCCAGACACCCCCGCCTATTAAATTTAAATGATTTACCAAATTAAGCTCTGCTGTAGTCTCCCTTTGCCACTAAACTCCAAAATTTAATTAAAGGTTGTTACTCTGAAAAGTTGGAAAATAGATTTTCTGCCAACGACCCAACATTAGTCTGGAGAGGTTTGAAAGACATTACCGGCTACAGGAGAGCACCCCCCCCCACACACACCCACACACACACTGCAGGGAACATCAACTGGCTGATGATCTAAATGGGTTTCACTGCAGGTTTGACAAGCACATTTTAACATCCCTCACCCACTCTGGACACAGCACACAACCAATCAAACTCCCTCCAAGCCCCTCTCCCCTCTCCATCGACTCTCCACCCACACTCAGGATCTGTGTTGAGGACGTGCACCAGCTATTCCAAAGACAGAAGACCAGGAAGGCACCAGGCCCGGATGGCGTGTCACCCTCCTGTTTTAGCTGGCCCCCATTGTCACACTGATCTCCAACAGATCACTGGAGCTGTGTGAAGTCCCCTCCTGCTTCAAGAGCTCCACTGTCATCCTGGTCCCCCAAGAAACCCCGTCTCGCAGGTTTAAATGACTACAGGCCCATTGCACTAATGTCTTGGGTCATGAAATCCTTCGAGAGAGTGGTGTTGGCCCGCCTGAAGGAAATCACAGGCCCTCTGCAGTTTGCCTACCTAGCAAACAGGTCAGTGGATGATGCAGTCAACATGGGATTGTGCCACATCTTCCAACATCTTGACTCCCCAGGGACATACGAAAGGGTCTTGTTTTGGACTTCAGCTCAGCATTCAACACCATCATCCCAGATATCTTCCACTCCAAACTCACCCAGCTCACTGTACCAGCCCCCATCTGCCATTGAATTAAAACTTCCTGACAGACAGGAGGCAGCTGGTGAGGCTGGGGAAAATTACATCCAGCACCCAATCAGCACTGGCGCCCCCCAGGGATGTGTGCTCTCCCCTCTACTCTTCTCCCTCTACACAAATGACTGCACCTCAGGTGACCCATCTGTTAAACTCCTGAAGTTTGTGGATGACACAGCCCTCATGAGCCTTATCTGGGATGGTGACAAGCCTGCATATAGACGGGAGGTTGGTTAGCTGGTCCTCTGGTGCGGCCATAACAACCTGGAGCTGAACACGCCCAAAACAGTGGAGATGACAGTGGACTTCAGGAGGACCCCCCCCCCCCAACACTGCCACCCCTCACCATACTCAACAGCACAGTGTCTGCGGTGGAAACCTACAGATTTCTGGGTTCCACAATCTCCCAGGACCTAAGGTGGGTACCCAGCATAGACACAATCAACAAAAAGGCCCAGCAGAGGATGTACTTTCTCTGCCAGCTCAAGAAATTCAACCTGCCTCAGGAACTGTTGATTCAGCTCTACACTGCAATAATCCAGTCTGTCCTCTACACATCCATCACTTTCTGGTTTGGATCGGCCACCAAACAGGACAGGGACAGACTACAATGGACAGTTAAGTCTGCAGAGAAAACTGGTACCAACCTGCCCTCCATTCAGGACTTATACCCCTCCAGACTCAGGAAACGGGCAGGCAACATCACTGCAGACCCATCACACCCTGGTCACAACCTGTTCCAACTCCTCCCCTCTGGTAGGCGCTATAGAGCACTGTACCCCAAAACAACCAGATATAAAAACAGTTTCTTTCTGTGGGCTGTCATTCATTCGCTTAACACTGTCAATAAATCCAACCATGTTTGATTTACTATACTGTACGTATCAGAATCAGAATCAATTTATTGTCATCTCATTCATGTACTTTCAAACACAAAAGAGATGAAATGTCGTCTCTTCCAGCGCACAGCAGTGCAACACAAAAAACAAAAAACATATCCAAAAGAGAACGACACCACCGAAAGCACACAAAAACGGAGAGAATAGCAACAACAAAAAAAAACAGTCCATTCAGTATACATGATGAGAGTAACAAGAAAACAGTTGTGGCGCTATTAAAACAGGTCCCTTTGTCGGCCAACACGGCAACAAGAAGAGTAGAACTTTTAGAGGAGGAGTGTTTTTCCAATCTACTCGCTGATTAGAAGAAAGCAGAAGCCATGCCACTAGCCATAGACTCATCCTGGGACCGAACTGATGAGTGCATCTGTGCTCGCAATATTTTATGATGGGAAGACTTTTCGGGAAGAGCTACTTTGTTTACTTCCTCTGCCTGGGCGCACAACTAGGGAAATCATCTTTAATGAATCAACACAGTTCTTTGGATGTGGGCAAAATTGTGTCCGTTGTCACCGACGGAGCTCCGTCAATGGTGGGACAACACAAGGGCTTGGTATGCAGGCCTGCAGCTGTTAAAGCATCACTCTTAGCATTTCATTGCATTATTCACAAATCAGTGTTGTGTGCTAAACTGTGTGGGGAAATGAGAGAGGCGATGGATCCTGTGACGAGACTGGTACATTTCGTTCACGAGAGTTCTAGTCTGCAACATCGCCGTGTCAGAGCATTGCTGGAGGACATGTCAGCAGAACACAAGGATCTCTTGCTGTATAATGATGGCCGCTGGCTGAGCAAAGACCGTGTGTTGGAGAGGGTGTGCAACCTGTGCGATGAGCTTGTGTCATTTTTATCCGGACTGCGGAGCCAAAAAGCCCAAGAATATCAGAGGTGTTTAAGTGACAATAAGGTGATGGCGTGTTATTTTTCATGTGACATCATGTCGCATCTCTAAATCACCTTAATCTGCAATTACAAGGCAAGAACCACACTGTTGCAGACATGTACGAGGCGGTTGGAGCTTTCTGGTCAAAGCTGAACCTTTTGGAGAGAGACTGGTTGATATTTGGAGGCAGCAGCACCCGACTGGTGGAGATTATTCTTTTTTTTCCCACAGGTGCATAAATCTTATACAAGAATCGACTACTTTCTAATAGACGCCAAGCTGCCCTCGGACATAATTTCCACCAAGTATCACAACATTTTGATATCAGACCATAGCCCCGTAGAATTTAAACTTGATATGAAAATGGCTAGGCCCGCATACAACTGGCGATTCAACCCTCTCTTACTTAATGATGAACAATTGCCACTACACATTTTGAACTCAATCACAGCCTACTTGGCTGAGAACGACACTCGTGATGTAAGCGACTCCACTTTGTGGGGAGCCCTTAAGGCTGTCGTGCGTGGCCATATTATCACTTACGAGGCCAAGTTGAAAAAGGACAGAATGAAAGAAATGTGGGAAATTTCTGTTAAGCTTTCGGCACTTGAGAATGAATCTAGATCGTCAGCTTCGCCCTCCACACTTAATGACACAATGAAACTAAAATTCAAATATAACTCTATTCTCTCCGACCAGGTCAGCAAAATGTTATTGAAATTGAAACAAAAACACTTTGAAATGAGCGACAAGCCGGATAAAACTATTAGTGCGCCAACTTAGGGGTATTCAGGCCAAACGAGTGATTGATAAAATTAAAACCAAAACGGGCTCTATATCCACAGGCCCTAAACAGATCAACGAGTGTTTCCGTGAATTCTATGAGAATCTCTACACCTGGAGAATCACTGCTGATATAGTGCGGATTTCAGACTTTCTCAATGCTCTACGCCTACCTGAACTGTGTGCCTCGGCGCAAACTGAATTGAATTCAGATATAACTTTAGAGGAAGTTACAGAAGCAATACGCTCTTTCCCTAATGGGAAGGCTGCCGGACCAGACGGGTATGGCATAGAGTTCTGTAAAGCATACTCGGACAAAGTCTCTCCCATTATGTTAAGGATGTTTAATCATTCTATCACAACGGGACGTCTCCTTGAATCCCTGTACGCGGCTAACATATCCCTGTTGTTGAAGAAAGGTAAGGATGAAACTGATCCAGCCTCATACCGTCCTATTGCCCTCCTCGGCTGTGACCAAAAGGTGTTCACCAAGATACTTGCAAACAGACTTAATAGAGGTATAGCAACTATAATCCACCATGACCAAACTGAATTTATCCCAGGAAGATGTTCCTTCTTTAACGTCAGACAATTAATGAATATAATGTACTCTAAATATGATAAAGACGCCAGTATTGCTGTCTTGGCACTCGATGCCCAAAAAGCCTTTGATCAGGTTGAATTGAGGTATATTTTGACAGTGTTGAGAGAGTTTGGCCTAGGTGACAATTTCACCTCATGGGTCAAAGTGCTATACGCCAGCCCAACAGCCTCAGTTATCACCAACAACGATAAATCACCCGCCTTTACATTGCACCGCTCCTGCCACCAAGGCTGCCCTTTAAGCCCATTACTATTCACACTCGTCATGGAGCCCCTTGCTATTAGTATGAGAAATCATCCCTCTATAGCCCCATTGAGGTTAGGCAAGGTGGAGCACCGCATCTCGCTCTACGCGGACGATGTGGCTCTGCTTCTCTCCCGCCCCGAAGAATCTCTACCGCCCTTACTAGGACTAATTACAGAGTTTGGTGAGCTTTCTGGGTACACTATAAACTGGGAGAAAAGCGAATTCATGCGGCTTAAAGGGAAGTTGAACTCAACATTTGTAAAAAATGTTCCCTTCCGCATTACTACAGATGAGATTAAATATTTAGGCGTGGTCATCCCTAGAGATCCCAAACTGATTTATAAACGGAACTGTTTGAGCATGGTTGACAAATTGAAATCCAATACTGAAACCTGGAGGCTCTCACCTTTATCCATGATAGGACGAGTCAACGCCGTTAAAATGGTGGCTCTCCCCAGGTTTCTACGCCTCTTCCAGAATCTACCAATATTTTTGCCCAAGTCTTTCTTTAAGCTACTAGACTCTATTGTCCTCCCCTTTGTCTGGGGATACAAGGCACATTGTATAGCCAAAAAGCACATACTCAAACCCAAAAGTGCGGGGGGCCTCAGTCTGCCTAATTTCCAATCCTACTACTGGGCTGCCAACTGCAGAGCGCTGATGTACTGGCAAGGCGCGTACCCAAACAGTCTCACCACCTCCTCCACCCTATCATGGCTTGCAATAGAGCAGGATATCACCAAAAGCTCTCTCCCCGCTCTTGTCTTCGCTAGGAACGTACCTCCAAAAGCCACTGTGGGTGTAAACTTTATGCTTATTAACTCTCTAAAAATATGGTATCAAATTAGGAAAGTGTTTGCTCTACCTGACATCTCTGCCTACACTCCTGTCTGCAACAACCATGCCTTTCCCCCTTCTCTAACTGATAATGCCTTCACAATTTGGAGAAACAAAGGTATCATCACTATTGCAAACCTTTATATAGATAATGCATTCGCCTGTTTTTGTGATCTGTCTTGTCTATCCCTGTTAATTGAAAATTTTATAAATAAAATATATTTAAAAAAAAGTTTTTTCTTTTTTTTTGTGTTACCCTGAACACAGGCTTTATGAATCCCAGGCCTAAATTATTATTACTACAACAACAATAACAATAATAATAATAATGATGATGATGATAAAAACAATAATAATAATAATAATAATAATAATAATAATAATAATAATAATCGTAATAGCAGCAACAACATCATCTGCACATAAAACTTTTGCTGGCACAATGGAATAAAAAACTCTGGACATTTTGGCCCCTGGCTTGGCATCCATGACATGATTTGGCCCTTGGGGAAAACTAATTGGGAAACCCTGCGGTAGGCTAGAGACCCACGATGAAGTGGCTTGTGAGCATTTTGAATGTGTTAAACAGTGTCACGAAAGGCCACAGTCAAAAATGAACGACCCGCTACTGCATTATTGTATGTATCATAGTAATACTGCTGCAGCGACGTTCAGTTGTCTAAGAAAAAATGTTATATTTGATGTCGTAATTTGGGCCCCCGATGAAGATTAAATTCTCATCGCTGATTTTAGTTCTGACGGCTCTGACTGTTCACGGTCTACTGCTGCTCTTTTCCAAGAGAACTCAAGTTATGTCCTTCCTCAGATTTACCATCTCTGCCTGCAAACATGTCGGAGACGGTACTGAAGCTGCGACCGCTCTCCTAGACAGCATGTTCTGCTGCACAGGGTGTCTCCCTGCTAAGGAAATGACTCTGAATCCCTGCAGATCAAGGAACTGAGACATCACAAATGGGAAAATTCACCTTGAGCCTTAACAGGCCTTGACTGGCTTCACTAGATTAATTCTAGGCAATAAACATTCTCATCCGTCCTAACCAAGCAGGCCCCGGCTTTACCTTTCTCTCTCGCACGTTAAAGAATAGACATATTAATCTGAAAGGATGAAAAGATCATTTTAGGGGACTTGCAATTTTCTTTAATCAGGCATTTCCATGTCCTTAGTTTTGAGATAGCGTTCTGAAGTGTTGCATGCCATTGTCGTTTCTTATTATTTTAAATGGGTTATGAGATTCAGTCCATACAAAGACGTATTTTTGAGCAAACTCATGTATTCTGGAATGTCTGCGCATTGCATTTTTATAATTTAGTGTAACGTAATGTGATACCATCCCATAATTGTGTGACACACGCGGCGTATGACAATAAACCGGTTCTGTCACTGCCACATGTCAGACGATGATGTGCTCATAACTCGACTCCGTGAAAGGCTGAAGCAGTGACCAGCGTTGAATAAGCATTGGCCAGTAACACCAAACTAGCAAGGCATACGATGACATCCGGCACAGCTGAAACACGAGTTTTACAAGTTATACCAAAACGTAAATGAAATATAAAGGTAGGTTTTTCCTCCTAAATCTGGAACAGCCCACCCACCCACTGAGATGGACCAAAAGCTATAGAAGAGTAAACGTTTATCCTTTTTTATATTTATTTATTTATTTATTTATTTTTGCAGGATTTTCCCTAATTTTTCTCCCCAACTGTATGCGGCCAATTACCCCACTCTTCCCGTCGCTGCTTCACCCCCTCTGCCGACGCAGGAAGGGCTGCAAGACTTTCACGTCTCCTCCCATACATGTGGAGTCGCCTGCCACTTCCTTTCACCTGACAGTGAGGAGTTTCACCAGGGAGACGTAGCGCATGGGAGGATCACGCTATTCCCCCCCTGAATAGGTGCCCCAACCGACCGGAGGAGGCGCTAGTGCAGCCATACCCACATCCAGCTTCCCACCCACAGACATGGCCGATTGTGTCTGCAGGGACGCCCGATCCCCACACCACCCAGACGCTCTCCAACTCACTCTCGTACCTCTCTCGCCTCTGCCCTAAATGCTCTTATTATCCGAACGCCCTCATTCATACTGCTCATGCTACCTACCTACCCTTGTGTCCAGATGCCATTAGCGAGTTGCTCTGATCTAGCACAGGCCTTGCTGAGAGCGTCCAAGCTGGACTGTTCTTCTCTCTCGAGCTGGACGACCCACCACCCGTGTGCTTCAATCTAACCAGCGATAACTTGACAAAGGACTTGGCCCTCTTCTACTTTGGATGAAGACAAAGAACTATATCCAGTATTTATTACTCTCCCACCCCAGGTCGAGCCTCCACTCGGCTGAAGCATCCCCCGCGTGAGATGTTTTAGCAGGATTGTCTTCCACTTTTGAGCCGCACCCTGAAACAACGTCGGAGTGATTTTTCCCGGCACCGGCGTCGGTTTTCCCTACTTATAAGATTTATAGATATGCACACACGATGTGACAGTGTCTTCGGACTCATTCCCCGCTCGTGTAGGGTGTCTCCATGCCGTCAAGAGTGGCATCTCTAATGTGATCCTTTTCGGTTTATTCATTTATGCATCCATCCATCATTTCGGCATTGTCAGTTCTCCGCAGAGCCGCATCACACGGCTGATTATTGATTTCACCCTCTCTGCAAACTGGAAGGGGCCTCTCTCATTGCTCCCGTCTCCATTTTCCACAGATTGTGAAAATCCCCTTTGAGCGTTTACAGACGAATCTCACACGTTCTCGTGATTGGCTCGCTCGCTCCTGTAGAAGTATTCTAGTACGACCTTTCGCCACACTATCGTCGTTGGCTAACGCTCCCCGTAAATGTTACTGGATGGCAAGGTGGCAAATTGGCGACCCAAGTTTTGTGGATTACAGACTCCGGCTTGCGAGCCACACGTTAGCCCGGGTGAGGGTTTACTCGGCATGTTCGAATAAGATTAACTTTTATTAATAGCACGAAGTTGGACGTCACCACATGCTTTAAGGTTATTTTTGTTCAGATGTTGCTTTTGTTTACCAATTCATTTCCCCAATTCACCCATTCAGTTCGTTGCTCTCGTTTGTTTATTTTTTTTCATACATTAGTTCATTTAATCGCTTCGCTTCCGGAAGTTAGTTGAGGATGAAGCAGTGACTCCTGTGTAGGGGAGTGGGGTTGAAGCAATCCCAGCCATTACTGAACTCCATGCACCTTGGATGATGATCTACTACTACTACTACTACTACTACTACTACTACTACTACTACTACTTTCAGCTGCTCCCGTTCCTGTCCTCTGCATCGTCCTCTGTCACACCAGCCACCTGCATGTCCTCCCTCACCACATCCATAAACCTCCTCTCTGGCCTTCCTCTTCTCCTCTTCCCTGGCAGCTCCATATGCAGCATCCTTCTCCCAGTATACCCAGCATCTCTCCTCCACACATGTCCAAACCATCTCAGTCTCGCCTCTCTTGCTTTGTCTCCAAACCGTCCAACCTGAACGGTCCCTCTAATATACTCGTTCCTAACCCTGTCCTCCTTCCTTGGATTATGATGCTGACCTAAATAAGCGAGACTCTGTCATTCCTATGTGAGTGTGGTATCCTGAATTATCATCCCAAATTTTACCTAATTTTAATAATGAATCTGTAGTCTCACTCACTTTTTCAGCTCCCATGTTCACCGCCTGGCGTTGGCCGGGGTGTTTTTGGCGTCGTCATGCGGAGTGCGGGGAGGTGTGTCGAGTTTGTCCAGCTGGGAGAGCCGGCGTTGGATCGGCCGAGGGGGGCCTGGTCCGCTGCGTTCGGTGGGCCCAGGGACCACGGCTCTGCCTGGAGCCGCGCCCGCGGGGGAAACACCAAGGGCGGCCTGACAGGACGCGAAAGCGGGGCAGGCTAAGCTAACTGACCGACAGTTCTGACAGTCATCCTGGCCGGCGTTTGTTCCCTTGCACAGTGATTTGTTTATTTATTTATTTATTTATTTATTTATTCTGTTTAGTTTGGATATGTGTGTTAGTTTAGATATAAGTGCTAGTTTAGCGCGTGTGTTCTTGAAGTTCCTGTAGTTTCCTGCGCGCAAGTATGAAACGAAACAACAAAGTGCCTCCGATTCCTCATTCCTGAAGCTCCTCAGTATCAGTTTTAACTTCATTTCCCTCCTCCTCTTTCACTCTCTCTACCCTCCTCCCTCCTCCCTTTGTCCTGATCCGGGATAATCCCTCGGTCTCTGTGTACACTCAGCCATGACCATCCTCTCTCCCGGCCACCAAACATCATCATAGGAGGAGGACGCTCACTTAGACCTGCACGGCAGATTACAGCCCGAGATTGCATTGCCACAAACAAGGACCCAATCAAAGCCCCTTGTCCTGGATCATGCCCCCCCCCTCCCCCAAACAATGTAGTGTGGAACAAATAAAACTGACCGGAGCGCCGAGGAACCGCGTCTCTAAATGTTGATATGAAAGTATGCAAAATCAATACTGGAACTGTTACATAAACAACCGCATCATGCAGGGAGGTGTTAAAGAGAAAGGCAGAAAGGGGGAGATTTATTTCATATTTGTTTAGATTTACATACTAGAGCCTCCAGCAGAGGTTTTATAGCGTTGGCCATATGCCACCGAGCTTTTTCTCATAAAACATTTCCTACCTCCGAAGCCCCCCGAAGCAGGAACTGGAGCGCGGTGGATGGAGGGCGGACTGCCGTTTCTATCGCCAATTCAAAGCCGCTGATGAGCTGTGCTGTATAAATTCAGAGGAACAGAACATGTTGCTGCCTTTGGAGTGGGTGTTTCAGCACCCTAATTGATGAATAGCACCCATAACTGAGGGCTGCGTCCTTCAATTGAACTTTAATTCATATGTGCATCAATCATTTCCCCCCTTTACTACATAATGAATACTCACAGCGCAGATCACTCTGTATTTCGTCCTTGTGACATGCCTGTGTGCCTGTCTCTGTCTCTCTCCTCTCTCTGTCCCTCTCTCTCTGTCTCTCTATCTCTGTCTCTCTCCCTCTGTCTCTCTCTATTTCTGTCTCTCTGTCTCTTTCTGTGTCTTTATCTGTCTCTGTCTCTCTCCTCTCTCTGTCCCTCTCTCTCTGTCTCTCTCCTCTCTCTGTCCCTCTCTCTCTGTCTCTCTATCTCTGTCTCTCTCCCTCTGTCTCTCTCTATTTCTGTCTCTCTGTCTCTTTCTGTGTCTTTATCTGTCTCTGTCTCTCTCCCTCTGTCTTTCTCTCTCTGCCTCTCTCTCTCTGTCTCTCTATCTCTGTCTCTCTCCTCTCTCTGTCCCTCTCTCTCTTGTCTCTCTCTGTCTCTCTCCTCTCTCTATCCCTCTCCCTCTGTCTCTCTGTCTCTGTCTGTGTCTTTATCTGTCTCTGTCTCTCTCCCTCTGTCTCTCTCTCTCTGTCTCTCTCCCTCTGTCTCTCTCTATTTCTGTCTCTCTGTCTGTGTCTCTATCTGTCTCTGTCTCTCTCCCTCTGTCTCTCTCTATTTCGGTCTCTCTGTCTCTGTCTGTGTCTCTATCTGTCTCCGTCTCTCTCCCTCTGTCTCTCTCTCTCTCTGTCTCTCTCTGTCTCTCTACTCTGTCTCTCTCCCTCTGTCTCTCTCTATTTCTGTCTCTCTGTCTCTGTCTGTGTCTCTCTCCTCTCTCGGTCCCTCTCTCTGTCTCTCTCTCTCTGTCTCTCTCCTCTCTCTGTCCCTCTCCCTCTGTCTGTCTCTCTCCCTCTGTCTCTCTGTCTGTCTCTCTCTGTCTCGCTCCCTCTGTCTCTCTCTATTTCTGTCTCTCTGTCTCTTTCTGTGTCTCTATCTGTCTCTGTCTCTCTCCCTCTGTCTCTCTCTATTTCTGTCTCTCTGTCTCTGCCTGTGTCTCTATCTGTCTCTGTCTCTCTCCCTCTGTCTCTCTCTATTTCTGTCTCTCTGTCTCTGCCTGTGTCTCTATCTGTCTCTGTCTCTCTCCCTCTGTCTCTCTCTATTTCTGTCTCTCTCTCTCTCTCTGTCTGTCTCTCTCTCTCTCTCTCTCTCTCTCTCTCTCTCTGACACAAACACAGTAATCCTCTATCTTATGCAGTTAACACAGGGTCGGTGGTGGCCTACAAACACCTTGCTGTTGAAATATTGGGACATTTTCTGCAGACACACACAGCACATGAGAGAATGAAGCAATGCGAATGGTAGGTTCACACACCCTGTGTGTCTGTGTGCGTGTAAACACAGAAAAACTGAAATATAATAAGTGTATATGTCACCGCTAGCGATGGTTCCGGCCTATTTATCAACCCGGTGACACGGTTCACAGCATCCCCAAAATACACAAAAACAAACAGGGCAGGTAGGTATAACGGTACTAACTTTATTCACAATATTTCATTTTATACATTTAACAAATCATAAAACACTACATCTGACAAATTTATAACACAGCACTGTAAGGAAGCCCTTCCCGCACTCCTGGCTAAGTAGCTCCCTGCTGCCTACTCGTCAGCCCTAATGAGCACCCCCACTGCCCGGACCCCACACTCCAAGAACATACAGGTATAAAGTCAAATCAGGTGAAGGTTACTTTTGCTATTGCACCCCAAACATTAGCGAACCACTACATACACATGGAAACCAACCGGGTCAACTAACTCTCCCTCTAACCAGGGAACACTCCACTCGAGTCACCTCCGACGCAGGGAGCACTCGTATAATCCCACAATGAAGCCTAGTGCACTAGGGTACTTGGAAGGCTTAAGGCCTGGGCCGCTGCAGCGCCCACTCCACCACCGAGCTCGGCCGGCAGAGGCTAACTATCTAGTAGGCTATGGGGCACCAGCTTCACCTACACAGTGGACATACATACATAACATAACATAAAATAAATAGTCCGTTCGGTCGGCAGCAGGCTAACCAAAATTAAAATATGTCCAATGGACTATAGCCCAGATACTTTTGATAAGGGCCTCACTCTCCTTTCCTCGGTGAAACGCTTGGTTCCCTGTGCCACGAGGTCCCTCCGACTCCCCACGACGCGCTCTGTTGACTGGGCCGTAGGCTATGCTGTGGGTCCGGTTCCGGGACGGGTTTCTCCGGCGTTATCCAGGCAGTCGGCGGAGGAAGACAGAGACAAAACACAATTCAACCACTGGTTCCAGCTACAACAGAGGGTTCCAGGCTAGCCATACGATTCTCCCGGCGTCAGATAAACCATAGACAAGGATAGGCACTTATCTGGAAGGAGGGGCGAACGAATCCCAGCCCCTCCGTTGATGCTTCCAGGCCTCCATTGGACTCGGCTCCGTTGGCTGCTGCCATCTGGTTCACGTTTACGCTGCTTCAGCCTCAGAGTCCTTTTGTCTGTCAGCTACCGCCAATTATGCCAGGTGCCACACCTGATGCTGCTCAAGTCAATAGAATTAGTTACCCTTCCCCACTCATATTGGAAAGTTCACTCCCACTTCCCTACACTGGTTCCCCCTAGCGACATATAAACTGATAGGTGAAGCGTACCCTCAACCCTTAATATTTGCAAAACTACCTATCCTAGTAATTGATCTTGAGAGTGTCATGGAGGGAGCAGGAATCGAGGACCCAAATTCAGACATGGTACCAGGTGAAACAAAAGGTCTACTGATAAGAAACAAGAGAGAATCGGGAACATACATGACGAGGACATGACAGTGATGTGCTGCAGACATGATACACTCTGACCACGAAAAAACTAAACAGCCCAACTTAGATACATAGAAACTTGATTGACTAATCAGCAACAGCTTCTGGGCAAATGGGTAACAGAGGAAAACTGGACAGAACTCAGGACAGGAATGGTGTTGTCAGAGCGGGACAAGACATGAGATGTAGAAACCTGGGCTTGAGTGGCTGGAACCAGGCACAACCCAGACAACCCTCCTTTCACGGATGCGACCTGGTGTCCTAGCCGGTAGTAAGGGGGTCCAGGAGCTTAGCTTCCAGTGGCGGATCGTTAATGCAGGGAACTGGGGCACCCCCCCTCCAAATATCTAAACAAGAAAGTGTACTTAAATATGTTAAACATAAATTAATTAGATAATGTGAAATGATTATAAAATAAAAATTGTTTACTCGTACAATGTGCCTGGTAGTCAGAACGGCAACTGTGGTGTGGATCAAAGCTTAAGACTAGACAAGGTAAATCGCTGTGTGCAGGGCTTGACAAGCGAAAATTGAGCTAGGCATAACAAGAGAAGCTTGGGTTAGTCATGACAAGAAACTTGGGCTAGGCAGGACAAGAGAAACTTGAGCTAGACATGACAAGAGAAACGTGAGCTAGCCATGACGAGAAACTTGAGCTAGACATGACAAGAGAAACTTGAGCTGGGCATAACAAGAGAAACTTGGGTTAGTCATGACAAGAAACTTGAGCTACGCATGACAAGAGAAACTTGAGCTAGACATGACAAGAGAAACTTGGGCTAGGCATGACAAGAGAAACTTTGGCTAGGCATGACAAGAGAAACTTGAGCTAGACATGACAAGAGAAACTTGGGCTAGGCATGACAAGAGAAACTTGAGCTAGGCATGACAAGAGAAACTTTAACTAGGCATGACAAGAGAAACTTGAGCTAGGCATGGCAAGCGAAACTCGGGCTAGACATGACAAGAGAGCTAGGCATGACAAGTGAAATTTGGGCTAGACATGACAAGTGAAACCTGGGCTAGACATGACAAGAGCACTAGACATGACAAGTGAAAGATGGGCTAGATATGACAAGAGAGAGCTAGGCATGACACATGAAACTTGGGCTAGACATGACAAGTGAAACGTGGGCTAGAAATGACAAGAGAGCTAGACATGAGAAGTGAAACTCAGGTTGGGCATGACAATTGAAACCTGGGCTAGACATGACAAGAGAGCTAGACATGACAAGTGAAACTTGGGCGAGACATGACAAGAGAGAGCTAGACATTACAAATTAAACTTGGGCTAGACACGACCAGAGAGAGCTAGATATGACAAGTGAAACTTGAGGTAGACATGACAAGATAAATTTGGGCTAGACGTGAAAAGTGAAACTCGGGCTAGACATGACAAGAGAAACTTGAGCTAGACATGACAAGAGAGCTAGACATGAGAAGTGAAACTTGGGCTAGACATGCCAAGAGAAATTTGGGCTAGACGTGAAAAGTGAAACTCGGGCTAGACATGACAAGTGAAACCTGGGCTAGACATTACAAGAGCACTAGACATGAGAAGTGAAACTTGGGCAAGACATGACAAGAGAGAGCTAGATATGACAAGTGAAACTCGGGCTGGGCATGACAAGAGAAATTTGGGCTAGACATGAAAAGTGAAACTCAGGCTAGACATGACATGACAAGAGAAACTTGGGCTAGACATGACAAGTGAAACTTGGGCTAGTCACGACAAGACAGAGCTAGATATGACAAGTGAAACTTGGGCTAGACATGACAAGAGAAACGGGCCAGACATGATAAGAGAGAGCTAGACATGATGAGAACAACTTGGAAAAATTGAACCGGGAGCGGCCATGGCAGATAGAGAGAGACTTTAACAGTACCATGTGCTAGTTTCTTGGTCATCCACATGTACATCCAAACATAATCGTTTAAGTGATTAAAATATTTTCAGAACTCTTATGGATGGTATTCAGTATCAGGCACACAACCAAAGGATTTCTTCCCATTTCTTATGGTACAGTATATCATCACAGATAAGTGCAATTGCTTTCAAATTCTGCCGTAGCATGACGCACATGATACACACATAACAAAAAGCTAATCAGTGTAGAAGCAGGGAAGGCATGTGTGCTTCCAATGATTTCCTTATCACCCCTCTGTTAGCTAATGAGTTAGCTAATTCAGTATTGCACCATACAAGGTCTCGCTAATGAGACTGACCCTTCACTAGATACACAGGCAGCATCAGAAAAATGTAGAAGAGCGAGGGCTCTTTGTCATTGTAATTACGAAATTATGGACCTGCAGAGATGGGAGGGGCCATTTCCCTACTGTCTAACAAATATTGGTCATGATCAGCTACTCCCTTTAATGTATGACAATCAATCAGTGCAACAAGTTCCTCCAGTTTATCTCAATGTGTCTTTATGGCTCTCCCCCTCTCATGCTCACTTTCTCTCTCTCTTCCCTCCCAGCTCATCCCCAACATCTGAAAAGCAAATCTCAGAACATGACAATTACTGTTGTAGAAATCCATATTTCCTTTTTAACACTCATCGTGCTCAGCCAAATCACCACCCCTTTTCACTTCAAAGAGAACCCCCTGAAAAGAAGGGAACAAACAGTCCTTTTCCTCCCCTCACATATCTCCATTTCTCTTTGTGAGAGAAAATATTGAAAAAGGGGCCTTGTATTTGCTGAAAAGGCCCTTCTTTTAGCCATTTTAACCTAGTGACAAGGGAAAAGGGAGAGCAGTCCCCCACAACTTCATGTGCCCTTTTCTATCTTCCTCTGCAAGCTCTCTATCTCTCTTTGCAAGCACAAAGCGCTGGAAAAAGCCATTAAACTCTATCTTAACAAAAAAACAAGACACAATGGTACCCTTGGAGAGGTGAGCGCTGATAGGAGCAGTAGATGGGAGTGGGGCTCTACTGCCCATTCCCTGGTGGACAAGACAAGGTTTCAGACCTCAGCCTCTGCCAATATGGCGGGGAAGAGTAATGAACGATGAATCATTACCGCCGAATCCATTAATACAGCAATCTCTCATCAGCGTAGCTCCCACAGGTGGTTAATTAATATACTTTGTCCGTCCATCCTATGGCTCTGGGTGAGATTGTCCATCCAACACTATGCCACAATAGCTATTGTTCACAGTGTGGGATTAAAGGGGGAGACACAGAAAGGGGTAGCTCTCCTTGAAGGGGAAAATAACGTGAAAGTATGGGGAGTCACTGACCCTACATTCCAGCCTGGCATATTGTAAGTCACTCTTCAGAAAGTTGAAAAAAAAAATCTTCTCTGCTAGCTACCCTGTCAATCAAACAACAAGCCACTATCACGCGCGTTATTTAAGGCGAACGACTTGATAGCATTCTACATTTTTGCCTGAAAAAAAAATATTTGCATTTCAAACATTTTTTTAAGGTTTCAATGCAAGCATGTTTCAATAAAGTTTAACAGTAACAGATGTGATATTGATGATGCAACTTCTTAGAGAAAATGGAAAGTACGAACTGAGAGGAGCCCTGTACAGTGTGGTAAACGCTAGTGTAAACTACTAATAAGACACGTTAGCCCCTAGCTAACGGGTCTGACCCTTTAGCCGAGCGGTTAGTGATGTCGCCTTGTGGTGCGGTACACCCCGTATCGAATCCCGCACCGGGCAAGAAAATAACCGGTTACATTGGTAGCAGCGGTGGGATCCGGAAGTGTGCAGATCCTCAGAAGTCTCTTCGGAGCGCGTGAAGAACACAGCGCGAGGGCGCACTTCCGGGAGAGGGTGACGACTGTAAACTACTAATAAGACACGTTAGCCCCCAGCTAACGGGTCTGACCCTTTAGCCGAGCGGTTAGTGATGTCGCCATGTGGCGCAGTACACCTCGTATCGAATCCCGCACCGTGCAAGAAAATAACCGGTTACATTGGTGGCAGCGGTGGGATCCGGAAGTGTGCAGTACACCCCGTATCGAATCCCGCACCGTGCAAGAAAATAACCGGTTACATTGGTGCCAGCGGTGGGATCCGGAAGTGTGCAGTACACCCCGTATCGAATCCCGTATCGAATCCCGCACCGGGCAAGAAAGTAACCGGTTACAGTAGTTATTTCAGCTGCTGTTGGCTCATCTGTCTGGCGGTCATCTTTGGGTCTCGGTAGGAATGAGCCGATAGATCGGCACATCGCTTTTTGAGCCTCACGTTTCTTGTGAGACTCGTACGTCCCGTGTCGCTTCACGTCATATTCAGCTCCGTGTTAAACTGAAAAATAGTCCAACCTTGGGGGTCATCCCAGGTCATCCTGTGTGGAGTTTGCATGTTGTCCCCGTGTGTGCGTGGGTTTCCTCCCACAGTCCCAAGACGTGTAGGTCAGGGGAACTGGCCGCACTAAATTGTCCCTAGGTGTGAATGTGTGTGGGTGGGTGGGGGCTTTGATGGCCTGGCGGCCTGTCCAGGGTGTCTCCCTGCCTGCTGCCCAATGACTGCTGGGACAGGCTCCAGCATCCCACGACCCTGAGCAGGATAAGCGGTCCGGCAAATAGATGGATGAATGGATGGATGAACTGTTTACCAAGAGCTCTACTACTCTCAGGCTACTATTCTCAGAGATGTTGAAATTGTTCTCGTTGTGAATTGCGTGTGACCTCACGTGACGCGACCCAAAAAAAGGCATTTCCGAACCACGCCTCATTCCCTGTATATTGCAAACTAAACCGCTTTGTGTTTCAAACTTTACGGAGTCAAAAGAAAAAAATGTTGCTGTAAACACAAGAGTGTGGCGTCTATCACACGAAATCGAAAGGATTTTTTTTCAAAATGTTTGGACTTTGTCCCCACACATAATAAGGTAAATTCTCCACTATGCAAAATTATCCATGCGTTTCTTTGCTCGTGCGTGTGTTGTGTGTGTGCACGTGAAGATCCCACCCTAGTCATACAGTTTACTCATCTTACCTCACAGTATCTTTTTTTGGGGGGGGTGGGGGGGATTTCTCCTCCCCCCCCTCTGTTTCTCCCAGTTGTACTTGGCCAATCACCCCACTCTTCCGAGCCATCCCGGTCGCCGCTCCACCCCCTCTGCCGATCCGGGGAGGGCTGCAGACTACCACGTCTCCTTCGATACATGGGGAGTCACCAGCCACTTCTTTTCACCTGACAGTGAGGAGTTTCACCAGGGGGGACGTAGCGCGGGATAGGATCACGCTATTCCCCCCAGTTCCCCCCCCCCGAACAGGTGCCCCGACCGACCAGAGGAGGCGCTAGTGCAGCGACCAGGACACATACCCACATCTGGCTTCCCACCCACAGACACGGCCAGTTGTGTCTGTAGGGACGCCCGACCAAGCCGGAGGTAACACAGGGATTCGAACCGGCGAGCCCCTTGTTGGTAGGCAATGGAATAGACTGCTACGCTAACCAGACGCCCCCACCTCCAAGTATCTTTATGTATGCTAAATAATCCAGGTAAGGAAATCACAGAAATTTCAATCAGTTCATCGGGACACAACATTTATTGAGAGAAACTCCTCTAAGTGACCTCTTCAGTCTCAGCTGACTGCAGGTATCCCCACCCTTATAAACAACACATTGGCATAACAACCCAAACCAATGATCAGTTTCATATGCAAATTACTGTGACCATTAACTAGTTTTACAATGGAGGATTCACAGAGGATTGGGGAATAGTTGCAACCACAGCATTGTAAGATGACAGTGACAGATGTACTCTTAGGCCCGACCCCAGATCAGGGATGGTTGTTCCCTCTTCTTATAGATGGCCTCTTTGACTCCCCATTCAAACCAGCGTTCCTCCCTATCAAGGATGTGCACATCCTCATCCTTGGAAGAGTGGCCACTGCCCTGTAGATGCGTTTAACTTTCCGTGATCCTACCTCAAAAGTCCCAACTAACTAACCCAGAAAATATACCCGAGATCACCCAAGCAGCTTGAAATCGTTCTAAACTAAAAGAGCAATAAAATTGACTGATTATATATACAGCACAACTGCACTGGGGTTCATCATTACACATTCAATTTTTCATCAGGCCCAGCTCCCTAACAGCCAACCCCAGTGCATTGTGGACTGAGAATGGCCCGCCGATAAGGTAAGCTGACAGATTGGGTGTCCCGCCCCTGTTGGCACTGTGCCTGGAAGGGGTTCCCGCCCACCTCTAAAGGCCCTATATCGGGGATTGTATGCTAGCTATCAGAAAGAAGTTATTTAGTGGAGAGGGCTGTTCCCATTAGGGTGATGAATGGTCTAATTACTGGAGGTAAACAGTCCCTGGGAGATAAAAGACAAACTGGGGTCTACCAGGAGGGATGAGCCACTGTACTGCAGGCCCCATTCGGGATAAATTGAGGAAGGGCACAAAACTGGAAGGGTGCACATGTGTGTGTCTGCGTGTGCAGTTGCTCACTTGCTTACACGTTGCTAATTCTTATATCTCTCATTCTATGTATCCCAATGGCACTATATGTTGACAGCTTCTCTACTGCACTCTCAAAGTAAGGTCATAGCTGTTTCTTGTTACAACAGCGAACCAACCAGCTCATTTGCATCCTGACAAATCAATCACCACAATGCATGTGGTGCAGATTTTGACTGGTTATGCAACAAACAGCCTGCATACTCACAAAGAACTGTATTGTTTATTTGGTTGCCAAAGTCGCCAGAGAAGTCCCATAAAATTCCATAGAGTACTGGTATGGCACAGCAAGAGAAGAAAACTGTGATTTCAAAATGGTAATAAGGGTTACGGTCAGAGACGTGTTGAGCTTCCGAGTGGTTGCTCATTGATGTTCACATGAAGCAAGCCTTCTAAGACTATCTAAACTATCAGTATTGGCTACACACACACTGTTGATGTTTGTAGGCTTATCTTTATTTATGACAGCCATGGACATCTACTCAAAGTGTGTCTGTGTGTGTGCGCACGTGTCCGTTCTCGTTCAACAAAATTTGAGAGGAACAATCTCGGGGGCAGCACAGTGGTGCAGTGGTTAGCACGGTTGCCCCACAGCAGGAAGGTCCTGGGTTCGAGCCCGGGGTAGTCCAACCTTGGTGGGTCATCCCGGGTCGTCCTGTGTAGAGTTTGCATATTCTCCCCGTGTCTGCGTGGGTTTCCTCCGGGTGCTCCGGTTTCCTCCCACAGTCTGACTGTTGTGTGTGCTTAAGCACCGAATAGCAGTTTGGAGTATCCAGCCTTCCTGGAGTCTCTAGTTGGTGTCGTGGATAGGGTGCCGCCTCGGGACTCTATAGTTCTACTGGGGAATTTCAACGCTCACATGGGCAATGATGGAGGAACGGCCTCCCCGATCTGAACCTGAGCTGTGCCTTGCTATTGGACTTCTGTGCGAGTCATGGATTGAAAATAAACACTATGTTGAAACATAAGGTAGTTCATAAGTGTACTTGTTACCAAAACACCTTAGGTCGAAGATCGAGGATAGACTTTGTGGTCATGTCATCAGATCTGTGGCTTTATGTTTTGGACACTATGGTGAGGACAGGAGCAGAGCTGTCAACTGATCACAACCTGGTGGCGAGTTGGATCAGATGGCGGGAAGGCTGCCGGAGAGAACTGGCGAACCCTGTCCATGAGGTCTTCAACTCCCACCTCCGGGAGAAGTTCTCGTGTATCCCGAGGGAGGCTGGGGACATGGAGGCTGAGTGGTCCATGTTCAAACCTTTATTGTATATGCAGCAGGCAGGAGCTGTGGTCATAAGGTCATCGGTGCCTGCTGAGGCAGTAACCTAAGAACCGGCTGGTGGACACCAGCAGTGAGGGAAGCTGTCAGGCTGAAGAGGGAGGCCTTTCGGACTTGGCTGGCCCAGGGGTCTCCAGCAGCAGCAGACAGGTACCAGGAGGCCAGAAGGGCTGACGCTTCGGCGGTCATGGAATCAAAAACTCGGGTGTGGGAGGAGTTCGGCGAGGCTATGGAGGAGGACTTTCGGTTGGCCTCAAGGAAGTTCTGGCAAACCATCCGGCAACTCAGGAAGGGGAAGCAGGGCTTGACTAAGGCTGTGTTCAGCCAGGGAGGGGGAACTGTTGACCCGGACTAGGGATGTTGTCGAATGGTGGAAAGAACACTTTGAGGAGCTCCTCTACCCGGCTAACACGTCCTCAGTAGATGAAGTAGAGTCTGAAGAATCAGGGGAAGCCCCACCCATATCCCTGGTAGAGGTTTCTGAGGTAGTTAAAAAGGTCCTCGGTGGCAAGGCGCCGGGTATGGATGAGATTCGCCCTGAGATGCTGAAGGCTCTGGACATTGTTGCTCTGTCTTGGTTCAATGCCTCTTCAGTGTCACGTGGAAGTCACCTGTGGAGTGGCAGACTGGGGTGGTGGTACCCATATTCAAAAAGGGGGACCGGAGGGTGTGCTCCAATTACCGGGGCATCACATTCCTCAGCCTCCCTGAGAAAGCCTAATCTAGGGTGCTTGAAAGGAGGCTCCGACCGATTGTCGAACCTCAGATCCAGGAGGAACAATGCGGATTCCGTCCTGGCCGTGGAACAACGGACCATCTCTTTACCCTTGCCAAAGTGCTGAGGGGGGCATGGGAGTTTGATAAGCCAGTTTACATGTGTATTGGGGACCTGGAAAGGCTTATGATCGTGTACCCCAGGGCAGTTGCTACAAGCCATCTGGTCCTCGTATAAGCAAAGTGAGAGCTGTATTCGCATTCTCAGCACAAAGTCAAACACGTTTTAGGTGTGTGTCGGACTCCGCCAAGGTTGTCCCTTGTCTCCAATTCTGTTTGTGATATTCATGGACAGGATCTCAAGGTGCAGCCAAGGTCAGGAGTGTGTCTGTTTTGGGAACCTCATAGTTGCATCGCTGCTCTTCGCAGATGATGTGATTTTACTGCCTTCATGAGAACACGACCTCCAGCGTGCACTGGGGCAGTTTGCAGCTAAGTGTGAAATGGCCGGGATGAGAGTCAGTCAGCACCTCCAAGTCTGAGGACATGGTTCTCTACCAGAAAATGGTGGAATACTTCCTCCGGGCTGGGGATGAATTGTTGCCTCAAATGAAGGAGTTCAAGTATGTATCGCGGGGTCTTGTTCACGAATGAGGGTAGGATGGAGAAGGAGATTGACAGGCGGATTGGTGCAGCATCAGCAGTAATGCTGATGTTGTACTGGACCACTGAAGAGGGAGCTGAGCTAGAAGGCAAAGCCCTCAATTTATCAGTCAATCATCTTTCCAACCCTCACCTATGGTCATGAGCTTTGGGTAGTGACTGAAAGGGCGAGATCACGGATACAAGTGGCTGAAATTAGTTTACTCCGTAGGGTGTCTGGCCTCAGCCTTAGAGAAAGGTTGAGGAGCTCGAACATCTGGCGGGAGCTCAGAGTACAGCCGCTGCTCCTTCGCGTCAAAAGGAGCCAGTTCAAGTCGTTTGGGCATCTGATTAGGATGCCTCCTGGGTGCCTTCCTTTGGAGGTTTCCGGGGTACATCCAACTGGGAGGAGACTCCGGGGTAGACCCAGAACTCGCTGGAGGGACTACATGTCCAATCTGGTCTGGCAATGCCTTGGGATCCCCCATGAGGAGCTGGAGGGAGTTGCTGGGGAGAGGGAGGTCTGGAGTGCCCTACTTAGCTTGATGCCACCGGGACCTGACCCCAGAGAAGCAGCTAAGGATGAGATGAGACATTTAGGAGAGGAGAGCTTGGGAGCAATACAACAGGGTAGGGAGATGATCTCCTGCTCAATGACAAGTCCCTAGTGTCAAACTAAATGTAGACAGCTATCTATATTGCTAGACAAAAGAGCAGCACCATTCCCAGTATGTTGAATGCCATCTGCTTTCAGCAGGTAAGGGCAGCCCCAAAAGGAAGGCCTGTTATCAATAAAACTGAATTACAGTCACGAGCCAGCCAGCGGTTCATTGAGGTTAGCCTACTGTATATCTCATCATGATCCCTCAGGAGTAAGGTACCAGGGATAATTAATAGGTGCCAACACATCTTTTTAGCCAACTCAAACGTCTTGACTTGGCTAGCTTTTGTGATCTCTAATTGCTTGATCCTGTCATCACTGGTTCTGACATGAATGATAATGTTGCTGAAAATAGTGGTGCTGTGTGCCCAGGTTCCCTGACACTCCCTCCGTGATGCCAGCAGTCTAAGCTTACCCTCTATGTCAGAGATTTTAGCCCCGCAGCCCCAAAAGGAAGGCCTGTTATCAATAAAACTGAATTACAGTCATGAGCCAGCCAGCGGTTCATTGAGGTTAGCCTACTGTATATCTCATCATTATCCCTCAGGAGTAAGGTACCAGGGATAATTAATAGGTGCCAACAAATCTTTTTAGCCAACTCAAACATCTTGACTTGGCTAGCTTTTGTGATCTCTAATTGCTTGATCCTGTCATCACTGGTTCTGACATGAATGATGATGTTGCTGAAAATAGTGGTGCTGTGTGCCCGGGTTCCCTGACACTCCCTCCGTGATGCCAGCAGTCTAAGCTTACCCTCTATGTCAGAGATTTTAGCCCCGGGTAAACGACGAACCAAGGCTGGTGAAGCTAATCTGATATTGAAAGTAATGGATTCTCCTATCACTAACATGTGTTGCTTTACTCTGTCGACAGCAGCAGGAGAGGCACGCTGGCCAGTAGGACTACCAACAGGGCTGGTGAGAGGTGACTACAGACCAGGCCACACAATCGGTGGCTTGCTCTTGCAAGCCTTCCCATATCGGTGAACACAGACAAACTCCGCTGCATCTTCCAACGAGGCTGAGCTAGTGCTAACAATAGCAGCTCTGTTTTCAGGCCTGGGTCAAAGGCTATCTGGAGCGCCTGCCACGTCTAACCTAAACCTAGCTGAAAGAAGCTGCTGTAAATCATAAGACATCTCTATAGTAGAGACAACCTATCTAACTGCAGAAGAGTCAGCACACACCATTGTTTTAATGAGGCTGCTTTGACTGCAAATATAATAAAGCTAACTGCTAAGCTAATCTAAGCTTGAAGCTGGTAAACAGACTAGGAACGAAAGGCTACCCACTAACGAAAGAGTCATTTGAAAATGAAAAATAACATATCTGGTTATAAGTAAACTATGCATAGAAAATAGCAAAATTAGTAGGACAAATGAAGAGGTTAGAGCAGAATATAAAGCATGTGTATGTGGGGGGGTATTTTTCGTGTTAATAAGTACAGAAGTTAAGGCAAAAAGCCCTGATATCATCTTGTTTTTGTGTCAGTAGTCCGCTATTTAGTCTGCTGGATTCTCAATGAATGCAATGCAACACGCCGTAGAGGACCCAGAGGTGTAGGCCTCTGGTGACCTTTTCTGTCGTCTCCCTTTGTTTGACATACTGAGAGATTGAGACGAGACGGAACACAGTCAACAGCTGAACCACAAAAAAAAAAATTACATTTTTCAAGAAGGGTTTTATAAGCTTTTAAAGTGAACATTTCAGTTTAAGATTAGTTTTTATTGTTCACAGAATTCTCCTTTTAGTAGGCCTTCAATTTTGGGTCGGTTAACACTGGCTTTTCCACTTCCAACAAAGTTTATAGTTCGATAAGTTTTGTTTTCAGTTGCAGTTTTTTAGAATTCCCTTTAAAAATACCTGAGATCTCAGTTTTTTAAAAAAAAAGTGCAAATGAAAAGAATGTATTGCATCCTCCTTGGTAAGTTTCCTTGCGTTTATTCCTACCACCCTCCTCGAAATGGCAAGGCATCCAGGAAACCACATCCAGAAAAGAAGGCATCCACAGCAGCGATATGGATGTCCCCGGGTGGAGCAGCTCCCCACCGTCCTTAAAGGTTTCTCTCAGAAAACAAAACCAGCCTGCACACAAGTGTGCAGGGCAGTTACTAAAAGTCACAAATCATTTTTTTTTCTTTTATCTCTGAATTTTATACAGGCTTAATGAACTGAAATAAACATTTTATTTAGGGAGAGCATCTCTTCCCTCCATTTTTTTATACCAAAATTAAACAGCACATATCACTGGACAAGATTTGCAATACTCAAAATGTATTGTAACGTGCATGGATAAGAAGACACGCTGGCCGCTGGCTGGTGATTCTGACCCTTTAGTCTAGCGGTTAGCGATGCCTCCTGCGGTGCGGGCGATACGGGTTCGCGTCCCGGCCGCGGCACTTTCTGTGGTTGCGTTGTCCCCCGAATTCGCTACCTTATTTAACCATGACTCAAACACACTGACATACATATTACCTGTACTTTAGCAGAGCCACAGCAGCAGACGTGCCGCGCCATGTTGGCCTGCAGGCCGCAATTAGCCGACGGAGCTGGGCGGCTAATTAGCTCATTAAAACAGCAGCACTCACTTTATGTAGCGACGCAGCATATCCTGGCAGGTTTTAACGGCGTAACTTCAATGTGAAATAAACGTTTCAACTCTTTTCACATGAAATATAAATGCCGAATTGCTAACTCACCAGGACCTTTTGATCAACACAGAGGAACGCCGTCGAGTTTCTCTCGCCAATAACTTCCCTGTATTTCTCGAGCGGATCTCACTGACCCCGTTTACACTTGGTTTTAAAATGAGCTTTTCAAGATCGGATCACAAGTCGACAGCGCTAAATACAAGTGTAAACGACCACCAAAACGTTTTGTGAAGCGGTTACTCAAACCACTTGCCGAAGTGGTCTAGGACGCATATCTTCTGTAGTGTGAACGCTAATGCGTCCTGATGTGTCCCCGACAAGGACGTAACAGGAAATCGTCTTCTTCTTCTTCGGAGCAGTGGCGGATCTAGAGATTTTTTCCTGGGGTGGCAAAGGGGTGGCAAGACTGTGTCCCAGAGGTGGCGCTAAATACAAGTGTAAACGACCACCAAAACGTTTTGTGAAGCGGTTACTCAAACCACTTGCCGAAGTGGTCTAGGACGCATATCTTCTGTAGTGTGAACGCTAATGCGTCCTGATGCGTCCCCGACAAGAACGTAACAGGAAATCGTCGTCTTCTTCTTCTTCTTCGGAGCAGTGGCGGATCTAGAGATTTTTTCCTTGGGTGGCAAAGGGGTGGCAAGACTGTGTCCCAGAGGTGGCGCTAAATACAAGTGTAAACGACCACCAAAACGTTTTGTGAAGCGGTTACTCAAACCACTTGCCGAAGTGGTCTAGGACGCATATCTTCTGTAGTGTGAACGCTAATGCGCGACTTGAAACAAACAATGCGCACTGAAACATTTAGCTAGCTAGCTAGCTTACAACTGACCTTAACATTGCCAGATCGTACTGTAACCCTCACCCTACCGTTAACTTCATTCGCCCCGACTATTGCTCTGTCCGTCCGTTTGGCAGTCAGAGCGCTTCGAGGTTCCGCGCTGTCTATTGGCCGACGCAACAGCCAATCGCGTCTACTTCCGTGCCTACACCCCGTTGGATCTGGCGTCAACCTTTCTCCATGCGTCAGATAGAAAGCTCCTCTCCGTTTTTCTTTACGTTTCTGCTTTTGCTTCTGTTTGTAACATTCTCTGTGTTTTATGCAAATGTGCGTATTAACAATTTGGAATTAAAACATTCGGATTAACAATTTTATGTTGCGATAATTTCATTTGCTAAGGTTAGAAACGGTAAGCTAAGCTAAATGTAGCTTCTAGTAGCATATGAATTTAGGCTATTCGTAAGCGATGCAAATTCATTTGTGCTGTACTTTTGAGAACAGTTAGCTACCAACTCATTGTAATTTCGCATTTGTAAACTACTAATAAGACACGTTAGCCCCCTAGCTAACGGGTCTAACCCTTTAGCCGAGCGGTTAGTGACGTCGCCTTGTGGTGCAGTACACCTCGTATAGAATCCCGCACCGGACAAGAAAATAACCGGTTACATTGGTGGCAGCGGTGGGACCCGGAAGTGTGCAGATCCTCAGAAGTCTCTTCGGAGCGCGGGAATAACAAAGCGCGAAGGCGCGCTTCCGGGAGAGGGTGACGACTGTAAACTAATAATAAGACACGTTAGCCCCTAGCTAACGGGTCTGACCCTTTAGCCGAGCGGTTAGCGACGTCGCCTTGTGGTGCAGTACACCCCGTATCGAATCCCGCACCGGGCAAGAAAGTAGCCGGTTACACATTTATGTCAGTTTTACAAAAATAAAAAATCCTAAATCCTGTTTGTTAGCCATCCGTCAGTTTTTTGTGTAGAGTTCAGCTCGTCTTTGGTCACCTTTACCTGCCAAACATCCCAGTGAGGCCAAGGCCACATTAAAGACCACAATGACACCCAAGTATGGACCCTTACACAAACCGCCATCACCTCAGTCATTGTCCTCTGTACATGGCTGCTCGTCTCTCTCTGCTGTCCCATCTGAGAAGCCAGCCCGGGCCACTCAGCATATTTTATGATCAATTACACAGCTAGTCACAGAACTGCTGGGTCTGTGTGGACCCACACCCACACACACACACACACACACACACACACCATTCTGCTGCACATGTTAAAAAGCCTCGTTTAACCTTGCTCGTGTACACTGAGGAGCGTGACACTTAATCAGTGTTTTTCATTGTTCGCCGTCCTCATCAAAACATAAATCACCCCGTTTTTACAGCGAAGGGTAGAGAGGACGCGGCGCTGGCGTCGTGTTTGTTTGTGTGTTTATGTCTGCTGTGTGTAGGTTCTTTTGTGTGTGTGTGTGTGTGTGTGTGCAGTGTACATGCATGCATGCACGTGTACATGAATTCATTGGTGTGTGTGTGTGAGGGGGCGCATTGTGCCTTGAGGGCATGGGTGAAAGGTCAAAAGGTCAAAGGATAGCAGGAGCGTGGAAGTGTGTGATGGAGCTAATCTCCTAGGTTGGCTGTGGCTAAGGCCTCTGATCCATTATTGCCATTGCAGGAGGTGGGGGAGACGGGGGGGTGGGGGCTCCAGGATGCCAGCTGCCATGGGAGAGAGTGCCAGGGCAGATGGGAGAGCAGCAGGAGGCATTCTGGGATAGCGTTGGGAAACTACACACACACACACACACAGTGTGACGGTTGATACCCCGTACCCACCCACCCCCCCACTTGTCTCCCTGTTACCTCTCTTTCCCGTTCTCACCCACCTCCTCACAGAATGGTCTATGTAATGTTAAGGCATCTCTCTCGTGTCACTCTTTGGAGCAAATAGTGTCTCCGACATAGTTTATTTCCACACCATCCATCCATCCATTATCCAAACCGCTTATGCTGCCCTCAGGGTCGCGGGGAGGCTGGAGCCTATCCCGGCAGCCATTGGGCAGCAGGCGGGCAGACATACAAAAAGCATGTTTCACTACTGGTCCCAACACTGTACAGTGATTGGCTGTGACAAAGGGACAGAGCTCTTCAGGTACACTGAGCTCTGGCTCGTTACACGTTCCTCGTGACACCGTACCCCCCGCCCCCCCCCCCCGCGTGGGCCGGAAACCAGGGCTGCGCGCAGGAACAAGTGTTGCAGTGACACGAGCCCGAGGGGGGCAGTTCGCGCGAGATGTTGCAACGCGGCGCATAAATGGACGGTGTACACCAGGGGTCCCCAATAGGCGGCCCGCGGGCCACTTTTAGGGCCACTTTTAAAACCACGGGCCACTCAACGTCCAGCAGCATGTGGTTCGTTAGTTTGTTTTAGTGTCGATACGTTGCAGGTATTCTAATTTAAACAGAGATTTTTCGATATATTACTGGTCTTACTTTTACTAAGAAATTATTTATTTTTTTTAATTTTTTGGTAGGGAAATAAAAATTCTTCCTTCTGGCATTTCTCCAAAAATTCTCGCGGACCATAAATCAACCCGTCACGGGGCCGGACGTGGCCCGCGGGCCGCCTATTGGGGACCCCTGGTGTACACACACACACACACACACACACACACACACACACACACACACACACACACACACAACAGCGCCATTTACACGTGCACTCGCCCTTAATATTCAGCAGTCTGACGCTCCTCGCGCGTCTGTCAGCCTGGCTCGGCCGCACCCCCACCCCCACCCCAACCAACCAACCAACCGGATCCCTTCGCTCGGCCTCCCCCTCGTCTCCGCGCTGTAATGCAGGGGACGGGTGCTGTCGCCACGCGGTTCCCTTCCCTCTCTCTTTCTCCCACGGAAGATTCTGTTTGTTCAGCCCCCCCCCCACCACCCCCACCCCCCACCCACCGACCCTGGAGCGTGGATCACGGGAGATGAGAAGGCTTAGGCGAGTGGAGCTCTCTTCTTCCCTCTTGCCACCACATTTGCGGTAGTTATTCATTCATGACAAAACCCATTCACGCTCTGACAGCCTCTGTCCCCGCTGATGTATGGCGCCTGCTCCCGGTGATGCACTGCCGCCATGCTCCCCCCCACCCCCACCCCACCCCCCCGACGTGCACTGGGGTCCCTGCCGCCTGGCGCCCCACCACACACACACACACCACCACCACCAGCACCACCTCCCCTCTTCCTTTTCTTCCTATCGCTCTTGCTCAGGCATGGTTGCAGATCACCAGGTCGGCCCGGAGGGAGAGTGTGTGTGTGGGGATGGGGGGGGTGGGGGGGATGGGGGGGGTGGTTGGGGGGCATATTTACAATGGGCTTTGATACATGACACAGAAAATGCACTGATGGGCCTGGCTCGTGCTGAGCAATCTGTTTAAGATCGCTCGTGCGAGAGCGATTGCCCCGCTGTGTGAATATGAATCAAGGAGGGAGATCGACGCCATTTCTCCTCCCCCCTCCCGACTCCCCCCCCCCTCCCGACTCCCCCCTCCCGTCTCCCCGTTATTTATTCGCATTTCATTCAGTGCGCACTGCCCCGGTGGTTTGCCTGCCAGACCCAGGGAAACCCGGCGCGAGGGGCGGCTCGGGACGCACGCGATTGGCCCCGACTCTCCTCTCCTCTCCTGCAGCCCGAGCACGGGGGGGACTCGGGGCCGTCTGTCAAGCTGTTGAGCACGCGAGGGGTCAACTTGTTAAGCGTCCTGGTTTTGGTTTGTGGTCGTTTGCCTGCCTACTAAACCAGTCGGGCTCTTTTTTTGTAGCTCATCCGCATTCAGCGCAGAGGGACCCGGCCCGCTCGCGCCCAGGAGCACGTGGACGCCACGTCGTCCCTCTGCGGTACCGGTGCACGTGACTGCTTCTGCATGAAGTCAGCTCGTGCCATGTCGGGTCATGCGCGGGAGCCTGTTACAGAATCAGAACGCTAAAGCCGCACGCTGTGTTACGGCGTATGGATTATGACTAATTGAAGACTTAATTGATTATGACTAATGACTGTTGCACACTGTTCTCTCCTCTCGCGTGCTTTTCTCGCCGTCTGAATGTCTCCTCCTTTCTCCCTTCTCCTTTCCTGTGTGTGAACGGCGTCACGCGAGTCTCCCTCGTGTGCGCGTGCAGTCGGTGCTCCTCCCAGGTCCCCGTGGTGAGGGTGGTCGCCACCTGGACGCTGCTTGGTATCCCCCTCATCACATGTGCTTTTTATACATCTTATACACGTCTTTGAGTATTAGAAAAGCGCTATATAAATTTAATGTATTATTATTATTATTATTATTATTATTATAAATTCATATAATTTCCCCCCCATGGTGACGGTGGTCGCGTGGCTCGGGCCCTGGGCTGTTCCGGTGGCGTCTGGACGCTGCTCGGCATCCTCCTCATCACGTTCTTCATCGATTTTATAATTCCATTATAATTGTGTTAGCCTCCTTCAGTGTTGTCTTGTGTAATGGTGTAAACACGACATCCGTGTCACGTTGTGTGTCTTGGGAGAGAGATCCCTCCTCTGCTGCTCTCCCTGAGCTCTCCTCCTCCTCCTCCCTGTTAAAGGGGTTTTAGGGAGGTGTTCCTTATCCGATGAGAGGGTCCAAGGACGGGATGTTGTGTTGCTGTAAAACCCACTGAGGCACACTTGTGATATTGAGCTGTGCAAATAAAACGGACTTGACTCCAAGGTGCTGTAAAAATGGGAGTGAGTGGAAATGGTTGTAGAAGCTGAAAAACCCCTTGAAGGTGGAGGCCGTGCCCAGTGTCTGTCCTGTGTAGTTCCTAACACGGCACCATTTGCTTTGTTGAATTGTGCAAGCGGGCAAAATATAAAGCCCGTCTTCAAAACCACCACAGTGTAGGAGAAGGAAAGGTATGGATGCCATTCCAGAGGTGGGTCAGAATCTCATCATCTTCCTCATAGACAGTCTCATCGTCTCCCTCATAGACAGTCTCATCGTCTTCCTCATAGACAGTCTCATCATCTCCCTCATAGACAGTCTCGTCATCTTCCTCATAGTCTCATCATCTTCCTCATAGACAGTCTCGTCATCTTCCTCATAGACAGTCTCATCATCTCCCTCTTAGACAGTATCGTCATCTTCCTCATAGACAGTCTCATCAGCTCCCTCATAGTGTCGTCATCTTCCTCATAGACAGTCTCATCATCTCCCTCATAGTCTCGTCATCTTCCTCATAGACAGTCTCGTCATCTCCCTCATAGACAGTCTCGTCATCTCCCTCATAGACAGTCTCGTCATCTTCCTCATAGTCTCGTCATCTTCCTCATAGACAGTCTCGTCATCTCCCTCATAGACAGTCTCATCATCTCCCTCATAGACAGTCTCATCTCCCTCATAGACAGTCTCATCATCTTCCTCATAGACAGTCTCGTCATCTCCCTCATAGACAGTGTCGTCATCTCCCTCATAGACAGTCTCGTCATCTTCCTCATAGGCAGTCTCGTCATCTTCCACATAGACAGTCTCGTCATCTCCCTCATAGACAGTCTCATCATCTTCCTCATAGACAGTCTCGTCATCTCCCTCATAGACAGTCTCATCATCTTCCTCATAGACAGTCTCGTCATCTTCCTCATAGACAGTCTCATCATCTCCCTCATAGTCTCATCATCTTCCTCATAGACAGTCTCGTCATCTTCCTCATAGACAGTCTCATCATCTTCCTCATAGACAGTCTCGTCGTCTTCCTCATAGACAGTCTCGTCATCTCCCTCATAGACAGTCTCGTCATCTCCCTCATAGACAGTCTCATCATCTCCCTCATAGACAGTGTCGTCATCTTCCTCATAGACAGTCTCGTCATCTCCCTCATAGACAGTCTCGTCATCTCCCTCATAGACAGTCTCGTCATCTCCCTCATAGACAGTCTCGTCATCTTCCTCATAGACAGTCTCGTCATCTTCCTCGTACACAGTCTCGTCATCTCCCTCATAGACAGTCTCATCATCTCCCTCTTAGACAGTCTCATCTCCCTCATAGATAGTCTCATCATCTTCCTCATAGACAGTCTCATCATCTTCCTCATAGAGAGTCTCATCATCTCCCTCATAGACAGTCTCATCATCTCCCTCATAGACAGTCTCATCATCTCCCTCATAGACAGTCTCAGCATCTTCCTCATAGACAGTCTCATCATCTTCCTCATAGACAGTCTCATCATCTTCCTCATAGACAGTCTCATCATCTCCCTCATAGATAGTCTCATCATCTCCCTCATAGATAGTCTCATCATCTTCCTCATAGACAGTCTCATCATCTCCCTCATAGACAGTCTCATCATCTTCCTCATAGACAGTCTCATCACCTCCCTCATAGACAGCGTGCTCCTCGGTCATCGTAACACTGAAGCACTGTAATCTGGCTGACTCACTCCTTAACACAGGATGATCAACATCCCAGTCATGCTCGTAATGAGGGGGTTCACAGGGAAGTTTGTCGGGGCCCCGCTACCTCGACCCAGGTGGAAGCGGTTTCTTTTATTTTGTGGCGGACTACAGACTCTTAATTAGTTTTCTTTGCATGTCTGTTATTCGACCTATCCATCCATCCATTATCCGAACCGCTTATCCTGCTCTCAGGGTGGCGGGGATGCTGGAGCCTATCCCAGCAGTCATTGGGGGGCGGGTGGGGAGACACCCTGGACAGGCTGCCAGTCCATCACAGGGCCCACACACACACACACACACACACCTAGAGACAATTTAGTACGGCCGATTCACCTGACCTACACGTCTTTGGGCTGTGGGAGGAAACCCACGCAGACACGGGGAGAACATGCAAACTCCACAAAGAGGACGACCCCCAAGGTTGGACTACCCCGGGGCTCGAACCCCAGGACCGTCTTGCTGTGAGATGACCATGCCAACCACTGCGCCAGCGTGCCGCCTGCAAGTTTTTATGATATAGCAAAATGCAGATTAAAATATATGTAGTGTCTGCATAATGTCATAATAAAGTCTAATATCACCCGTTATTGGATACTCTGAATAATAAAACCCCTCACTTCCTGCACCACGAGAATCCTGATTTTGAATTTACAATACGGCTGTTGCCAAGACAGTCTGGCTGATGGAGAACTGTTTGGGATCCTTTGAAAAAAATCAAATAAAACCACACTACTTATCCCAGCCTCCCATTCAAAGAGTGTGGGCTCCAATACCACTGGTGGGGTTATTTATTTATTTATTCTTCTTCTGCATAAGGAGAATTCCTCCATTGGAGTCATTTCCAGCCCCCGTGCTCGACAAGATCACCGTGCTTCATTTATATTAGTGCCAGCGAGGCATCAGCCACCGAACCTTTACAAAACAGTTTGGGTAAGAGGATTTGGCAAATACCTCATTAGCTTAAAACCAACAGCTCATCCTACCCACTTTCACATTTGGACAGCATGACTGTGGATTAAGTACACTTGCTAAATATCACATGCCGCACAGCCAATTTAACAAGCTCCATTCACTCTGATTCAATTTTCTCTCTCCGTCAGACCCCTTTAAAACTTTTTTCCATTAGCTGAGGCGGTAAAACCCTACTGGGCTCGGACCGGGCCTCGGCAGCAGCCTGGAGAGACACCGGGGAGGTTGAAAGGAACAAGACAAAGGAAGCCAGCAATGTAGTTTCGTTACGGCGTGCACCCTTTACTGCAGTAGCAAGTAAACAAAGGCGACCATGCTGTCCATTAAGCCCCGCCATTGGGTCTCAATTATTATGTTACATCATGCTAACAAAAAACAAAAAACACATTTACAGAGTTTTAGATTCGCCCATGTAGAGGCTACAACAACCCCATCAAGTAGTTTCTGATTAATCAACAGGATACTGAACCGTCACACTACGTGGGTGGTTGGGTGACACCGACATAACTTAACTTGGCACTGAAGAAGTGTGCCGTCCACAAACTGGAATGGCAGAGTTAACTTCTCTCCAAGACACAATGAAGTAATGGCATTGTAAAACTGTGCCATTTCTGTGTAAATACACAAATGAATATAGCCAAATAATGTTAGCTTGCTTATAAGCTAACATTGCTGACATTGCTAACATTGCTGACATTGGCAGCGAGGTTAATAACCTCGCTGCCAATGTCAGCAACTGGATGCATTTGTTGCAGACGCAATACATTGGGATACCTGTGTGAAAAAGGACTACAAGAAAAACAAACCAAGACATTTTTATCATTTCCTAAAAAGTAATGTTTCAGCAAGTACATGCTTGTAGTTGGGGTAGCTTTCTAACTTTTCCCCTTTCCTTAAGACGGAACAGAGCATACTTCTCCAGAACAGCTCCCCTACCGTTAGGACAGAAATGGATTATTGGCTTCCAGACACATCAGGGTGTTGAATCAACCTGTCTAACAGCACTACTGACATTTGAAATTTGAGTTCAAAACATTGAAAGTGCGAGCTCATTTTACATTATGTATTAACAAGAGACGGTTTTATTTGCTTGCATTTTGATGGTCTTGTGGTTTAGCTCACATTATGGCGGCGCAAATTCACGTTTGCAGCAGTGCAAACTGGTGTGGGAAGATGTGGCGCCAACTACGTTTGTGGTGTCCTCACCCAGTACCGTCCATGCAGTGTCTTTATGCACGTCTGTGTCTCAGTTTGTGTCTTCGTTTGATGGCTGGGAGAGCTAGCGCTGGATCAGCTGGGGGAGCTTGGTCTGCTGCGTCCTGTGGGCCCAGGGACCACGGCCCTGCCTGGAGCTGCACCCGAAGAGGAAACACCGAGGGCGGTCTGACAGGACGTGGAAGCAGGGCAGGCTAAGCTTAATTGCTTGACTGTTTGGCGGCATTGACTGTTTTTGGTGTCGTCGTGTGGAGTGCGGGGAGGTGTGTCGAAGGTGTCTGGCTGGGAGAGCTGGCGTTGGATCGGCTGGAGGAGCCTGGTGTGCTGTGGCTTGTGGGCCTAGGGACCACGGCCCTGCCTGGAGCTGCACCCGAAGAGGAAACACCGAGGGCGGTCTGACAGGACGTGGAAGCAGGGCAGGCTAAGCTTAACTGCTAGCCAATGTAGACCAGCAATTCCAATAACACCGAGGGCGGCCTGGCGGTGGCCTTGTCTAGCGTTGACTGTTTTTGGTGTTGTCGTGTGGAGTGTGGGGAAGTGTGTCCAAGGTGTCTGGCTGGGAGAGCGGACGTTGGATCGGCTGGAGGAGCCTGGTATGCCGCGTCCGGTTGGCCCAGGGACCACGGCCCTGCCTGGAGCTGTGGCTAAGAGGAAACACCGAGAATGTTCTGACAGGATGCGGAAGCGGGACAGGCTAAGCTAACTGCTAGCCCATGCAGACCAGCAGTTCCAATAACACAGAGGGCGGCCTGGCCTAGCATTGACTGTTTTTGGTGTCGTCATGTAGAGTGCGGGGAGAAGGTGTCTGGCTGAGAGAGCTGGTGTTGGATTGGCTGGAGGAGCCTAGTTTGCCACGTCTGGTGGGCCCAGGGACCACGGCCCTGCCTGGCGCTGCGTCCGAGGAGGAAACAATGAGGGCAGTCTGATAGGACGCAGAAGCGGGGCAGGCTAAGCTAACTGCTAACCCATGCAGACCGCCAGGTTATCCTGGCGTTCACTCCCTTGGAGAGCGATTTTTTTTGGGGGGGGGGGGTATGTTGAATATGTGTTTTAGTAGTTTGGATCGATGTGGTCTTGTAGTTTGAATATGTGTTTTTGTCTTTGTGTTGCCCTTCTGTGGGCTGAGGAAACGATATTTCGTTTCATTTCAGTTTCATTTCATGTATGCAAGTGCATGAAATGAAATCACAAATAAAGGTTCCTGATTCCGGATTATGGACGAGAAAACTTGTAATTACGAGGCAACAACGTTGGCTGGTGTCTGGCAGGTAATTCAATATTAGCTTTTCACTAACTATAGCTTGCCAACTGTACCTGCCTGTATTTCAATTCAATTTATTGTCATTAAAAACAATGTTCAGGCACATGTTAAAAATGAAATGAGGGCTGTGGCTTCACCAAACAGTGCAAGACAGACACAGTATAAGATATACACACATGAAGACCAAAAGCTAAAAATAAGTTAAAGAAAGAGCAAGAGTACAAAATATTTAAAAATATCTACAGACATTCAGTGGGTAGCCAGGTTCAGGTGGGCAACAGCTTGTGGAAAGAAGCCGTTTTTGAGCCTGATAGTGCGGGCTCTGAGGCTCCTGTAGCACCTCCCAGAGCGCAGGGGGGAGAACAGTCCATGGTTGGGGTGGGTGGGATCTCTGCTGATGCTCAGACCCCTTCGAAGGCAGCGTTTGTGATAAATGTCTTTTATAGCTGGGAGTTGGGGTACCGGTGATATGCTGGGCTGCTTTGACAACCCACTACAGAGCTTTCTGGTCTACTGAGGTGCAGTTGCCATACCACACTGAGATGCAGATGGTCAGGATGCTCTCTATGGTGCAGTGGTAGAAGTTGGTGAGAATTTTGGGGGACAGACGGGCACTCCTCAGGAAATGCAGGCATTGTTGGGCCTTTTTCCCACAAGGGCCTGGGTGTTTAATGTCCAGTAAAGTTACTCGCTGATGAGGACTCCAAGGAATTTAAAGCTGGAAACGCACTCCACTTTCACCTCATTGATGTGTATGGGGGAGTGGCTGCAGCTTCTAGACTTCCTGAAGTCCACAATCAGCTCCATCGTCTTCTGCACATTGAGGACAAGATTGTTGGTAGTACACCATGATGTGAGGTGCTGAATCTAGTCCTTGTAAGCCACCTCGTCGTTGTTGGTGATACGGCCAATGACTGTGGTGTCATCTGCAAACTTAACTGTAACATTTGAAGGGTGAGTTGGCAGGTAGTCGTGGGTAAAGAGGGAGAAAAGGAGGGGGCTCTGAACACAGCCTTGAGGAGCACCTGTGCTGAGGGTCAGGGTGGAGGAGGTGTGGTCACCTAACCTAACAGACTGAGGTCTGTTGGTCCAGTTACAGAGGGAGGGGTTGAGGTTGAGGCCAAGGGAGAGGAGTTTGGTGTTTAGTTTGGCAGGGATGATAGTGTTGAAGGCAGAGCTATAATCTATAAACAGCATCCAGATCTATGTGTTGTTAAGTTCAAGGTGGGTCAGACCAAAGTGCAGGGCAGTGGCATCCTCAGTAGACCTTTTGGGACGGTAGGCGAACTGATGTGGGTCGAATGTGGGGGGATAATGTTATTGATGTGAGCCAGAACCAGTCTCTCAAAGCACTTCATGGCAATGGGGTTGAGTGCTATGGGTCGGTAGTCATTCAGACATGTGGATGTTGGTTTCTTGGGGACAGGAATGATAGAGGTGGTCATAAAGCATGCTGGGACTATGGATTGGGACAGCAAGAGGTTAAATGTCGTTGTGAAGAACTCAGCCAGCTGGTCAACACATTCCCGGAGGACCCCACCCGGTATGCCGTCTGGTCCGGCAGCCTTCCGTGTGTTCACTCTGCGCAGTGATTCTCTGACCTGTGCAATCGACAGAGTGAGCACCTGGTTTTCTGGGTGGCTGGAGATTTTTGTGGCTGGGTCAGTATTGTCCTTGTCGAAGCGGGCATAGAAATGATTTAGCTTGTCTGGCAGGGAGGCATCATGGACAGTGGGACCACTATTGGAGCTTTTGTGGTCTGTGATAGACTGAATGCCTCACCACATTCGCTGGGGATCGGAGTTATTGTGAAAGTGGTCCTCTATTCGTAGAGAATATTTATGTTTGGCTGTTCTGGTGCCCTTTTTGAGGTTGGATCTGGCTGCGCTGTAGGCCTCACAGTTACCTGACTTGAATGCTGCATCTCCGACTTTCAGCAGCTGCCGGACCTCACTGGTCATCCAGGGTTTCTGGTTTGGAAAGGCGCAGATTGATTTTTTTTGTTGTGACACACAGTGCAAAAGTTAATGTAGGTTAGTATGGCAGACGTCTGTTCATTAATGTCTATATGGGAGCAATGGGTAGCTGAATGTGCAAAAATACTCCAGTCTGTGTTGTCAAAACAGTCCTGGAGTTCAGAGACTGCTCCTTCTGGCCAGACAGTGATCGTCTTTACTGCTGGCTTGACCTGTTTTATTAGGGGTTTGTAGGCTGGGACCAGGAACAGGCAGAGGTGGTCAGAATGCCCCAGGTGGGGGCAGGGAGTAGCTTTGTACGAGTCCTTAATGTTTGTATAGAGTTGGTCCAGGGGGTTTTGTGCCCTAGTGGGGCAGGAGACATGCTGATGGAATTTGGGCAGTACAGCCCTGAGGTTAGCCTGATTAAAGTCACCACCTATGATAAAGGCATTGTCCGGGAGTTTGGTCTGCTTTCGGCACATTGTAGCTGCTTAAGTGCTTCCTTAGCATTAGCATGTGGGGGAGATGTATACAGCGGCGATGGTAATGGCCGTTAGCTCCCTGGGCAGGTAAAAAGGCCTGCACTGAATCATAAGGAGCTCGAGATCGGCAGAGCAATGCCTTTCAATGACCTTTATATTGTTGCACCAAGAGTTATCGACATAAATACTCAAACCTCCTCCGCGGATCTTGCCGGAGTCCGCTGTCCTGTCAGCATGGAAGGCTGTGCGGCCCGCTAGCTCGACTGCCAGGTCGGCTATGTTGCTGTTGAGCCAAGTCTCCATAAACAGCAGCCTTAGCCATGTCAGCAGATAATAGTTAATAAAGCTAAATGAGTTAGTCTACTTAAAGCATTTACAAACTAAGAGTAAATGTTCACGTGAAAATGATGTCAATATTGATTTCTTAGCAAAACTATTAAACAAGGTAATCAGAAAAGGAGTTATAGCTGAATCATATTTTCTTTTATTGTTCACCATTTTGTAGCTGAATCATATTTCCTTTTAGGACCCACTCTCAAAGAGGAGGTTTGCTGTGCAGTGAAGGGGGCAAATGTGGAAAAGTGTGGGGTAAAGACAGACACAACGAGCGGGTATGATAACACAGATGGATGAATGAGGGAAATCCTATCGACGACTTCTGTGCCACGACCGAGCGGTGTCAAGGGAGGTAGTAAGGTGGAGGTTGGCCATGCTACGCACCACCCTCTACGTTAGCAGTGTGAAACCTATAACGAATCCAATATTGTGCTCAGACAGAAGAGAGAGGATAGACTGGATTCTGGTGTTGATCAGGTCCTGGAAACATGCCACTAACTAGTAGCATGTTCTCAACCATGACCTGACTTTCTTACTGATAATTTGTGAGACGTCCTTGCAGCTTACTTTTATTTCCAAGCATTTCTTCCAGCTTGGCCTGCGCTGCAGCTCTCACCGCACAGTGAGGCCAGACACGTTATTTCTCCATTTGACCATGACAGGCTGTGCTCCTGGCTCTCCTCCATGCACACTCTTTCCATGGTATAATTGTGTTGTGTGGCATACTGCTGTGCTGCTGCCTGATAGTGTTGTGAGTGACACCAAGGGGCTGGAGGAGACACTTGTGATCTGAAATGAGTGGTTAAAAAATACCGAGACGCATCTAAAAAAATGTTTTGATTTGAATCAAAATGTAAACTACGTACAAATGTATTTGTTGTTTTTTTTTGTCAAGAGGTCACGGTAAGGCTTTTCTACGTACACAATAGTATGAAGTGAAAATGGTCAAGTTTAAAACTAGGATCTGAATGTCTGGAATAAGTGCTTGATACTCGTCGTATTTGCAGTGTATGGTTTTCAGTATTACAAACTTGCCTTTCAGAGTTTCAACACACTCTTTTCAGAGTTCCAGATTTGAGTTTGCAGTTTTGTATGCTGGGATTTAGTGGCGGCTGGTGCTAAAAATTTAGGGGGGGGGGGGCGCAACGTACCTTGGTGCGCACACCCGACAGCTGCTTTAATGTCCACAAAGTCACAGAGTTATTAAGGAGGACAACGTAACCTATAGGTTTTATCAGGGTTCAGAGATGGTGTATGATTGACAGTCGAGACGAGGCATCGTGGTGGGTGTGAACATGATTGACAGCCACGAGAATTGTCCAATCACATTAGATTAAAAAAAAAACCAATTAAACATTAAACCGATACCAGCAAGCAGGAATGAGTTGACGGACCTCTCAGAATCCATGCATAAGGCATGACTCTTACTCTCGCCAGTGTCCCCAACACTGCTGGTATACTCAGGGGGGTGCCCCCATATTCAAAAAAATGCTGCAAAAGTGCCCCGTATGGTAGATAAAACAGTTCCCCCTGATGTGGCTCAATGTGCAAGACAATGTGATATTATGCCCTCTAGGGTGCCCTTCCAGTGGACAATACATTGACCTCCTGCATACACCAAAAAAATGACTTCATCAAGGTCTCTCAGCGACACACATCTACCTGCTTCTCTGCCGATAACATTTTACGTAAGTCGCCCAGCAAAACGGACGGTCAGAAGAACAAAGGAAAGGTGGAGCAGAGAGGGAGAGATTGAACAAGTACGAAACCATCCAGACCCATGGTGCACCTGTACTGTATGTCTAGGTGCAGCAAGGCAGTATTCAATGACAAAGAGGGGCAACAGCAGAAGTCCTTCTCAGGTCATCCATGAGTGAATGAGCGACCACAATTTGCCACTTATAATCCACGGGGGGGGGGGGGGCATTGCAGTTGCGCGTGCATCGTCCCTACTAAACGTCCCTCTCAGGTCGTCCATGTGTGAAGTGAGTGACCACGCATAGCCCATGGCAGCAGTTGTGTGTGCACCATGGGGAAAAAGAGAGTCTCTTGCCACAGACACAGCTAAATGCCACAAAATAAGTGACGTTCGCCAGTTAGGGGCCAGGTCAGAGAAACACACGGCATGGCTAGCTCAGTAGCTAATAACAGTGTGACAATAGGCTACACAGTTTGCACGTCTTACGTCCCATTCTCCTTTTAAAGTGTAGACTAATTGTTTTGTGTGTCTAGCCTTATACACTTGTAGGTGTACCGCCATGTTGGTGTTGCTCCTGTGACGTCATAATCATGTTGCTCCAGCACCATCATTGCAACTGACCGATCACATTGTTGTGCCGTTGTTCCTCAGGAAAAATAAGACAGTTGTGGGATTAGGTTGTGAGTCAGCTATCGGTTAGATTAAAAGGTAGCTATCGGTTAAGGTAAGGACGTATGAAACTTGCCCCACACTGGAAGGGACCCTTCAGGGTCTTGGCCTTGCTGGACTCTCAGGGGGAACGTGGACTCACCTATCGTATTGGCAGTCTTTTGAGCTCTAGCATACAGGAGCAGATTGTCCATTATGGCGGACTGAAACCCTACCCAGTTGGACTGATGCCTGCTGGTCCTCTGAGCCTCCCTACTTCTCATATCCCCTCACTGCTGGATGAGAGGTCACCAGATGGGGACTGTAGGACTGAGGAGCACCTGGCCCCTAGTGGCACAGGGACTGTTCATGTTACGGACCCCAGTGAGACACTACAGACTGTCTCCTTATGGCAGAACTGTCAGACAGCCAGCTCATTTCATTTCTCATGATCAATTGCACAAAAAAGTTATGACAAGATACATCTAAAATGACCATGGGCGGTCAAAATTACCACCTGTTTTTTAAATTCTATATTCTGTTAAGATAAATACCCAATTGAGATATTAATGCATTGCATATGTTAGTATGTCTGTTAAGAAAACACTGACACCAAAATTAACATGTTAACAACTTTAATACTATTATTGAAGTAACTTTAATACTACACACGATGACGCACAAATTATGAGCGGTCATTTTGACCGCCCATGGTCGTTTTAGGTAGTTCTTATAACTTATTTGTGCAACTGATCGAAAACTCATTTTAATGCAAATACATGCAATTTTATGAGCATTCGGGGAGCGGCGTGTCTGTATCTTTATTTTTCACAAAGTTATTAAACTTTAAAAAGCCAAAACCATCAAAATGACTGCCTTGGTCATTCTATCAAGCAAGCTCAGGTCACTCCGCTGCCACACAAAAACCTACACTCAACCCAGCCCAGGTTGAACATTTCAGACCAGCTTCACTCCTACCCTTTCTTTAAAAATACTTGAGCACACGGGTCTTTAACCAAGTCTCTGAATTCCTTTCTGAGAACAATCTTTATGATCCGAATCAGTCTGGCTTTAAAGCAGAGTCGCTCTACCGAGACTGAACTCCTGTCAGTAATAGAATCATTGCGTTTGGCTAGAGCTGCTGGTCAGTCCTCGGCTTTATTGCTGCTAGATTTGTCAGCTGCTTTTGACACGTTAATCACCAAATCCTCTTCTCCACACTCAGAGCTTGGTATCTCAGGATCTGCCCTACATTGGCTCATGGCCTACCTCTTGGGGAGATCTTTTAGAGTATCTTGGAGGGGAGAAGTGTCCGAACCATACAGCTTATCCACATGGGGTGTCTCAACGGTCAGCGCTCGGTCCCCTTTTCTTCTCAATATACACCACCTCACTTAGTGCAGTCATCAGCTCCCGTGGTTTTTCATACCATTGCTATGCTGATGATACCCAGCTCTATCATTCCCGCCAGATGACCTCACAGTCTCGGCACGGATATTGTCATGCCTTGCTGATATCTCTACATGGATGAAAGAATGTTACCTTCAGCTTAACCTATCTCAGACTGAGCTCCTTGTCATCCTAGCCAGTCCATCCTTAAAACAACAGATCAATATCCAGCTCGGATCGACCTAACTCATGCCCACAAAGTCTGCCCAAAACCTGGGTGTCATGATTGATGATCAACTAACCTTTAAGGTTCATGTGGCCTCAATTACTCGCTTGTGCCGATTTGCCCCGTACATCATCAGGAAAATTAGACCCTACCTGCCTGAGCATGCACCACAACTCCTGGTAGAGGCTCTTGTAATATCATGCATTGACTACGGCAACTCCTGTATGCAGGTCTCCCTGCATGCACTTTCAAACCTCTGCAAATGATCCAGAATGTGGCAGCGCATCTGGTCTTCAACCAACCCAAAACAGCACATGTCACTCTGCTGTTCGTATTCCTCCACTGGCTCCCAGTCGCTACCCACTTCAAATTAAAAACCCTAATGCTCGCTTACAAAACAGCAACTAAAATGGCTCCCGCTTACCCAAAATCCCTCATCTGGGTCTACACTAAGTCCTGCTCAATACGCTCTGCCAGTGAGAGATGCCTGCTACTTCTGCCCCAACAGGGCCCTAAGTCACTAGCCAGACTCTTCTCTTCTGTAGCTCCCCAGTGGTGGAACGAGTTATCAAGCTCCTTTCAATCCGCTGAGTCCCTCCCCATATTTAAGAAGAAGCTAAAGACTCAGCTTTTTCTCGAACACCTCTACACCTGATGGTATTAATATAATAAATAAAAAAACAGCTACTGTTACAGAGCTTTGAAAAATATATGTATGTGTATGTAGCATTATTGCTTATATTTTTGAGTGTTCAATAGCCTTGTGGATCTAAATATATGAGGCATTTACCAAAAACACAAAATCCCCACGATATTGATGCCAATTTCTGTTAGCCGCCTCTGGAGAATTATGTTGGATGGATAGATAGTTGACTTTTTTTTAATCCTGGAAGGAAATTGAAATGTCACATTAGACAGATGCATTAAAATACAAATGACAACAGATAAGACTAATGTAAGTTTCAAGTGTTCTTGTAAAAGCAAGTTAGTCCATGAGCAGTTCCGTGTCAACAAGCCTGGCACAGACAAATGAATTGTAAAGTCTGATAGCACCCAGCAGGAATGACCTCCTGTATTGCTCCTAAAACATTGGGGTTGAATGAGTCTTTTGCTATAGGTACTCTTTAACTTGGCTAACGTGTAGGGGGTGGGATGCATTGCCCAGGATCGCCAATGGTTCAGCCAGCATTCTGTCCTACACCACCTCCTCTAGTGTGGCCAGCTTGGATCCAATGACAGACCCGGGCTTCTTTAAGAGTTTATTCTTTCTGTTAGCATCCTTTTGCTTTGATTCCTTCACCCCAGCACACAATATGGTGCTCGCAACAACAGACAGCTAGAACATGTGAAGCATCTTATTGAATACATTGAAGGCCCTGAGCCTTCTCAGGAAATAAAGCTGGCTCATACCCTTCTTGAAGATGACCTCTGTGTTGGTGGACAATTCCAGCTTGTCATCTAGTTGAACACCCAGGTACTTATAAGATTTGACAATCTTCATGTCACTCCCACTGATGCAGATGGGAGAAGGTAGGGCTTTCTTCTTCCTGAAATCAACCACGAGCTCCTTTGTCTTGACCACTTTCAGCTGCAGGTGGTTTTCCCCGCACCACTTCACAAAGCAGTCCGCCAGACCCCTGTATTCCTCCTCCTCGGCACCCTCCACACACCCCACAATAGCAGTGTCATTCAAGATGACAGGATTCAGAGTTGCACTTGAAGTCTGACATGTAGATGGTGAACAGGAAAGGAGATAGCACACTCCCCTGGCTGCCCCGATATTACTCACCAGACATGCAGACACACAGCTCTGTAGCCTCACAAACTGTGGTCTGCCCGTCAGGTAGTCTTCGATCCATGAGCCCATGGGGGCATCCACCTGCATGTCTTCCAGTTTATCCTTCAATAATCTAGGCTGGATATTATTGAAGGCGTTGGAAGAATCAAAGAACACAATCTGCACCATACTGTTGGGTCTGTCCTGGGAGGAGTTGGCCCACTGCAGCAGGTATATAATTGCATTATCCACACTCACATGTGGCTGATAAGCAAACTGCAGATAAGCACACCACTGGTCTGAGGTGTAATAGAAACAATCTCCCCATCACCTTCATCATGTGAGAGGTTAGTGCTATGGCCTGTAAGTCATTCAGGAATACAAGGTAGCATTAGCTAATGAGCTATATGTTCATTTTTACATACAAAGTTTGCAATTGTGTAAATTCTGTCAGGGCTCACTTCAACTTTATTTAATTGCAAGTATTCATGTGTATATATATTTGTATAACTGACAATGTGTAGTTGTATTTCTTTGTGTCTTCAGTTTTACAGTATTTTCTAAATGGGAGCGAATAAACAGCCTCAATTAGACCTTAACTTTCGTCTCATTTAGAGGACTGTTAACTATCTGTCAAAATAAGCAGTAACGTTTGGAGGACAGACAGTACTTTAACAGTCAGCAGCATGTGAATATGTGAGATTGGATTTTGTGCTTCCTACTTAAGATAAGATGCACTTTATTAATCCCCGTGGAGAAATTCATCCTCTGCATTTAACCCATCCCAACACACACATACTGGAAGCAGTGGGCAACCGTGTAGCTAGGAGCAGTGGGCAGGGACCAACTCCAGTTCTTCTTTCCTCTTGCCTTGGTCAGGGGCACGGACAGTATTAACTGTATTAACCCTAACATGCGTGTCTTTTTGATGGTGGGAGGAAACCGGAGCACCCCGGGGAAACCCACACAGACATGGGGAGAACATGCAAAGTCCACACAGAAAGGACTTGGGGCGGCCTGGGGTTTAAACCCAAGACCTTCTTGCTGCGAGGCAATAATGCTAACCGCTGGTCCACCGTGCTGCCCACCTTCTTTCTCAAGAGGCTGCTCATTGTGACTGTTCATTGGGTGGTCCCGATAAAGAGATACTGTAAGTAGTTCTCCCCTTCAAACCCCAAAATGCTTGCCTAGTGGCCATGGCCATTTGTGCTCACAGGGCAAGTGAGTGATGTTAATTCAGGTGTGTAATTTGACAAGAACAATCCACCACAAATAACCCAACATCGTTTCCCGAATGCCTAATATAGTCAATTCAGTTCACTTTATTGGCATGACACATTGTTCATCTGTGTTGCCAAAGCCTAGTAGTCCCCGTTTATCTAACTGGATCGGGTGGTAACTGAGAAAAATTGGTTGGAGGAGCTCCCAAAAGCAAGGCTAGATTCTGGCAGTGTGGAGAGTTTATATTGAAATGAACACGAGTATCCTTCTTGATGTGTGTGAACTGCTGCTGCTGTTCTCTGTCCTTTAAAGTCAGTGGCATACATGTCAGGTCAGTTTTATTTACAAAGGACTATCAAGATATTGTAACGATCACTGATGAATAGGCTCGGTAGCCCTTGGCTAACGGGTCGGACCCTTTAGTCGACTGGTTAACGTTGTCGCCCGCGGTGCAGGAGCCCCAGGTTCGCGTCCTAGCTGTGGCGATTCGCGGGGACGCGACTCTCGAAGGAAGGAGCAATGTAACGATCACGGATGAATAGGCTCGGTAGCCCTTGGCTGATGGGCCGGACCCTTTAGTCGACTGGTTAACGTTGTCGCCCGCGGTGCCGGAGACACGGGTTCGCGTCCCGGCTTTGACGGTTCCTGTGGCTGCCCCCCCCCCCCCGAATTCGCTACAATATATTTGACAGGAAAGTGCCTTTATAAACAATACAGTGGCATAACGACCGAAACCAACGATCGGTTCATATGTGAATAGGCGTGACCATTAACTAGAGTTACAACGGCCATGTGTACTGTTACGGTACAGCCGCGACAAGCACACAACCGGAACTTGCCACCGCAGTAGCACAACGTGAAAAGAAGAGAGAAAACCAAACACAGAGCCGACATGAAAACAGAGGCGAGTAAACCGGCAGCTATGCTTACCGACACTAAAGTCGCGAGCCGGTTCGGGACCCCCGCGAGGACGTCTCCTCTCGGTGGTCCGAATAATGCAATCCCAGCTCCCGTGAGCGGACAGTCCTGCTCGTTTTAGCTGGTGTTCAAGTTTCCGGGTTTTAGTGGCGGGAGAGAGAGAGAGGTGTGTAGACCACGCCGACGCTTCCGCTGAGCGTCCGCCATACAGTCCCCTCACTCCTTTTCGTCTTGTGCCCGCCGGCGTTGACCGATTACCGATCAGCCCTTCCCGCCAAACGAATGGGCGGGACGTGACGTCACAACCAGGAAACCCGCTGCACTGGGATTTGCAGTTTCTTCCCCCTTTTTTTAAAAATCTCACCGCGTACAACACATAACAAGCACAGCCGTGGCATCTCGCGTTTACAATCGGCTCTGCGCAAACAACAGAACGGAAGGGGAAAGAAAGACCCCGATACATATCCGCAACAGTACTATTCACAGAGGATTGGGGAGTAGTTGCAATCACAGCATTGTAAGCCCTGACCTGAGGTGGGGGTGGGGCTAAGAGTACATCGGTCGCCAGGAGGAGCGAGACAAAAATCTCTCACAGTACTGTCACACTTCGATAAGTTCATGAACAGACGCACCAAGCATAGATACTTAAGTGCGTGCCCTGATCTCATTACACGCTCCCTTTATACTGTAGCGAATTCGGGGGACAACGCAACCACAGGAACTGCCGCGGCCGAGACGCGACCCCGTATCGCCCGCACCGCAGGAGACATCGCTAACCGCTCGACTAAAGGGTCAGACCCGCGAGCCAGCGTGTCTTCTTATCCATGCACGTTACACTACCCCCCTCCTTCGGGAAGCGCGTCCCCGCGCTTAAGCATATCACCTCCTTCACGCCGCCTACGCTTCCGATGGCCTTACGGTCGCTCCATCCCAATTCTGACACCAATGTAGCGAAATCGGGGGACAACGCAACCACAGAAAGTGCCGCGGCCGGGAAGCGAACCCGTGTCGCCCGCACCGCAGGAGACATCGCTAACCGCTCGACTAAAGGGTCAGACCCGCCAGCCAGCGGCCAGCGTGTCTTCTTATCCATGCACGTTACAATACCTTACAGCCCAAATATGCCCATTGTTATGGTCACAACAGTATGTACCCACAGTTTAGCTCATCTTTATTGCTGGACCGTCATCCTAACGGATAACAGAACTTGCTCCAAGAGTTCACAGGTCAGGTCTCCCCTCTTATCTCCCAGCTCCCATAATTCTCCAGGGCCGTGCCTTCAGACCTTGTTACACTCCAGTGAGCTTCCCACACATTACTCTGCTATCAGCTGTTAACAATAGTTACCCGGCCTTCATTAGTTCACGAGGGAGAACACACCATATAGCACTACCTTCAACTTGCTACACATGAGCTTTAAGATCTAGCCGAGCAATGCAATCTCAAATTAAACACAGTGTAGCGAGTTCGGGGGACAATGGCAACCACGGGAACTGCCGCGGCCGGGAAGCGAACCCGTATCGCCCGCACCGCAGGAGACATCGCTAACCGCTAGACTAAAGGGTCAGACCCGCGAGCCAGCGGCCAGCGTGTCTTCTTAAACATGCACGTTACAATAGTATAGGTCATACAAGATTAAAAGTAAGCAAACACCATATATGTTTATGTGACAGACAAATTGCCTAAACAATGGTAATGGGAATTTGCATATGAAACCCGTGTTAGATCACCGGTTTCGGTCATTATGCAACTGAACTCTTTATAGAGTTGCGGATACCTGCGGTCGGCTGAGACTGACAAAGTCTCTTAAATGAGTGATAAAACGTTTCTCCCGCTAAACCTTGTGTCCAGAGGGGCATCTGGGTAGTGTAGTGGTCTATTCCGTTGCCTACCAACATGGGGGATCGCCGGTTCAAATCCCCACGTTACCTCCGGCTTGGCCGGACCTCCCTACAGATGCAATTGGCCGTGTCTGCAGGTGGGACGCCAGATGTGGGTATGTGTCCTGGTCGCCGCACTAGCGCCTCCTCTGGTCGGTCGGGGCGCGTGTTTGGGGTGGAATAGCGTGATCCTCCCACGCACTATACGACCCCCTGGCGAAACTCCTCACTGTCAGGTGAAAAGAAGCGGCTGGCGGCCCAACATGTATCGGAGGAGGCATGTGGTAGTCTGCAGCCCTCCCTGGATCGGCAGCAGGGGTGGAGAAGTGACCAGGATGGCTCAGAAGGGTGGGCTAATTGGCCGGGTACAATTGGGGAGAAAAAGGGGGAGAAATGAGAAGAAGAGGAAAAAAACTTGTGTCCAGATAAACTGATTCAAATTTCTGGGATTTCTATACTTTGATTATTGAGTAAAAAAGGGTGGAGTGGGTGGAGAAGCGTGTCAGGAGTGAGTTGTGACAGAAGGGTACCGCTCGGTACCATCCAGCTGGGGGGATGTTCAAAAGCTGGAAGTCTTCGTGTCGCGTTGAATTGTGTTGGGTTCATTAAAACACTCTGGAGCTGATCCTGACCTTTGACCTCCCCGCATAAGGGGCAGGCCGAAATCGTCAAATCATAGGAACAGTAAGCGGCTGAGGGAAAGCCTCTCTTTCTTCGTTGTGTGTTTACATGTACAGTTGTGTCACAGAAAGCCATTGTGAGACGAGCCGTTTGAAGGAAATCAATTCACTTGCGTGATACGGTAAGTCGCCGAGGGATACCGCCTGGAATAAGCCTCTCTCTCTCTCTCTCCCTCTCTCTCTCTCTCTCTCTCTCTCTCTCTCGCTCCCTCTCTCTCTCTCTGACACACCGCCACACAGTCTAAATGGGCCAGCACTAACATTTCAGAAAACAGCGTACAGTATTTTCACCCCCGGGGAACTGCAGGAGCTCCCGCCAGCACGTTGTCATCCATTTCACCAGCTGAAGACATTTGCTGCGCTGCTTCTCCCCCCCCCTCCCCCCCCTCGCTGCTTTTCTTGTGTCTGACACATCCTTGTTGTTCATTTCTTATACATGCCATCTTCCGTGGTTTCTGCAGCCATTCCCAGCCAGCCGGGCCCATTAAACTTGTGTTTACCAGTAGCAGTGATTGTGTCATAGTTTGAGACAGGGCCATGCCGATGCCCTGTCTGCATGAATAAAAGATGGCCCAGACATTACCCCCCCCCCCCTCTGCACTCTCTGGTCCTCACAACCAATCAGGGTTCAAGTGGGAGGTGGGAGCGGAGGAGAGGAGCGCAGGGCTGATGAGCTGCTGCTGGGGCTGGGGGAGGTAGAGAGTCAGGGGAGAAGGACTGCCGTGCCCTGGGAGGGAACTTGTTGACATTGTGGCCATGTTGAGTCAGCCTGACGCGGTCACACACCTCAAACTGTCGGCGAGGTAGACTTCATATTGTGTCATTGTGTCTATCAGTAAGTCGAAATTACTTGCAGTGGCATAGCGGTCTCTTCTATTGAATACCAACACAAAGATCGCCGGATCGAATCCCCGTGTTGCCTCCGGCTTGGTCGGGCGTCCCCACAGACACAATTGGCCGTGTCTGTGGGTGGGAAGCCGGATGTGGGTATGTGTCCTCGCCGCTGCACTAGCGCCTCCTCTGGTCGGTCGGAGCACCTGTTCAGGAGGGGAGGGGGAACTGGGGAGGGATAGCGTGATCCTCCCATGTGCTAGGTACCTCCCATGTGCTAGGTACCCCTGGTGGAACTCCACGTGTATCGGAGGAGGCATGTGGTAGTCTGCAGCCCTCACTGGATCGGCAGAGGAGGTGGAGCAGCGACCGCGACGGCTCAGAAGAGTGGGTCAATTGGCCAAATGCAACTGGGGGGGGGGGGGGTTACGTGTACATTCCGTTTCCTTTTAACAGATTGGTGGTGGGAGTAAGTACCTTGAAATGCTGCAAGTATAACTGACATTTAGTATACAAATGCAGGAAATGATGATGATGATGATGATGATGGATTACATTTCTATAGAGCTTTATCTTGAGAGAGCCTTCAACGGGTTAATGACACCACCTGTGAGCTGAATTGTGGTTTCATCTAAACATCAGTAAATGGGGTCAACAGCTGAGGCTTTTTGTGAATGCTGGTTTGCGGAGTACTAGACTGGAGCTGCTGCTGCCATTTCAACTCCTCACCCAAAGCCTTCTGTTGTCCCAGGTTTTCTATTTTTCACTTTGTACTCGCTCCTCACTGACACATGAAAGAAAACCCACGCAAAGTCTACTCCAGTGCCACTGACACATAATAAAACATGTCTACATAGATCAGTGCTTATAGTAGACAATGCTTATCGTCCCTCATAGCACCTGACACTGGGCCAGTGGTGATACATCCGGCCCGGATCTGGCCCAGTTTCGTTTTGCTGTCTGGGATAGATCAGCGATTGAAGCTCGTTAATCTTTGCTTATTAGCATTCAATGCAGTTCCTGACCAAGCACGTGTTTATTCGTCGCTTGCCAATTTTAAAGTAGACTGTCATCTGCATAGAATAGTCTTTACCACCACAGTTACATCCGAATAAACGTCACCAGAACACAAATGTGTATTTTGTTTCTATAAAAATCTCATATTTATGTCCCTGGTTGGAATAGGCATAAAATCCAAACCCGAAATTGGCTTGACGTATCATACATGAGGGGGGGGCGAGGCCTACACATACGGATCTCCTGGCATTTGTATCTATAAGTGAGTTCACATGTAACGGGCCCACAACGTACAAGGAAGCACATTTCGTTAAAAAGGCCACTTTAGAGACACAATATTGTGGATGAGCCAATATGAAATTGCAGATGAGACAAGAACATAACTTTTGCAGATTGTTTCAGTGGTACACGTTTTTGCCAAGGGCTCGGGTTGAAGTTAAATGTGGTGATCTGAGGACTTCACTGATGTGAACTGCAAACTAATGTTGTGCAACAGGGGTGTCAAACTCCAGGCCTCGAGGGCCGCAGTGTCTGCAGGTATTTGTTGCAACCGTGCACTACACCACCTGATGTAACTAATCAGCTCGCCTCCTGGACCAAGGAGGGAAAGGAACTAGTTACATCAGGTGGTGTAGTGCATGGTTGCAACAAATACCTGCAGACACTGCGGCCCTCGAGGCCTGGAGTTTGACACCCCTGTTTTACAACGTGATCATAGCACGCAGTTACACTATGAGCCAGAACGGAGCGCTGTCCGATCGATCTTGAAGCGAGGAAGAATGCCGAGGCTTTGACTTCCAAAAAAAAGCTGCTCCTCCCTCCGGGTAAAACCAGGCCACCCGGCTTGGCTCACACTCCCTTCTGGGTAGAGCCCGTTTACCTTTTGTGAGGAGTCCATGATTCCTGTTGACTTTACCTTTTACTCAACCACTTGTCGATATATACGTGTTGATTTGTTGACGGTTGGCACCGTCGCCTCACAGCAAGAAGGTCCTCATGTTCTCCCCGTGCCTGCGTGGGTTCCCTCCGGGTGCTCCGGTTTCCTCCCACCATCAAAAAGACACGCATGTTAGGGTTAATACTCCTGCCCGTGCCTCTAAGCAAGGCAACGGGAAGAAGAACTGGAGTCGGTCCCCACGTGCTGCAGCCGCCCACCGCTCCTATGCAACAGGACGGGTAAATTCATGTTGAACACAATTCGTTGCAAGAATACAACGACAAAACAAAGTGGCTTTCTTCCGTCTGTTTGAGTCAAGATTCAAGAGATTTATTTGCCACTTGCGTAAGTGTACATGTACAGCGGGGAAATGAGGATCGTAACAAATCTGTCAACTGCCAATAGGCAGTATAAAAACAAGATTAAGAGAAAGGAAAAAAGTATAAAGCTGCATACAGGGAAAAGTAACAGAATATTAATGTAATAATGATACTATGAGCTATGTGCAAAGAAACAAAACGGAGTGTCAGAGACTGCATAATACAATAAAATGTAAATTAAAAATAAAATAAATGAGTAAATAGGTGTCAGCCATAAAGGATTCACAATGTGCAACATCAAGCGCTTCAGATAATGGATGGATGCAACATCAAGGCAGCAACGGGAACTATATGTACATAATAAAAAATTAGGTGAATAAAGAAAATCAGTAAGATAGGTGGTAATTATAAACAACCTAAGATGTGCAATGCACAGACAAGAAGATGCTGAGCTGCAAAAAGACGCAGGGTGCAGAACGGGTGCAGGATGTGCCCTGTGCAGGACCCAAGTGTTTGCAAAGTATTTACGATCCGTCTGGCCTCGGGGGGAGAAGCTCCTTCTCAGCCTCTCGCTCTTTCTTGGCCATGATGGAGCAGAGACGCTTGCCAGAGGGCAGCCACTGAAACAGTCCGCGGTTGGGGTGGCGAGCGTCCTTAATGAGTCGGTTGGCACTGTGGACCTGCGCCGCCAAGTGTAGATGTCCTGGAGGCAGAGCAGGGCAGTTGTGGTGATGCATTCGGCAAACACCGAATAACTCTGTGCAGGGCATTGCCATGTAGTTTCACTTTTACATCAGACGTGAGGTACCATCTCTCAACTACACCCAAGCCTTTTTATTTATTTACCCCCCCCTTCTTTTCCACCCCAATTGTACTTGGCCAATTACCCTATTTTTCTGCTCCACCCCCTCTGCCGATACAAGTGGAGTCGCCAGCCGCTTCTTTTCACCTGACAGTGAGGAGTTTCACCAGGGGGACGTAGCACGTGGGAGGATGACGCTACCCCCCCCCCAGTTCCCCCTCCCTCCTGAACAGGCGCCCCTACCGACCAGAGGAGGCGCTAGTGCAGCGACCAGGACACACGCCCACATCCGGCTTCCCACCCGCAGACAAGGCCAATTGTGTCTGTAGGGAGGTCCGGCCAAGCCAGAGATAACATGGGGATTCGAACCGGCGATCCCCGTGTCGGTAGGCAACGGAACAGACCGCCACGCCACCCGGACGCCCGCCCAAGCCTTTTTTATTCTACACACCTCACATCCTCCTTACAGGGGCATCTATCTCTATATGCTTGTTTGATTCCAACTAATTAGCCACCCTGTCAACACGGTTAACTATTAACACGTCAAGGTACCGTATCTGAATGCTGGGCTACATGAAAACATCCCATTACGTCTGTGTAGCTCTGCCAGCAGCAGAGTCCCCAGTGGAGCAGGGGTGGGCTCCTCAAACTAATGGGCCTCCTTTGTTTACCCTTTTTACTTGGCAGGCCTTTCCTGGGTAATTGTCCCTGCTAATCGTTTCTTGGCTGCTCAACAGAAGGGGGGGTGGTGGTGGGTGGGTGGGGGTCTCAAAGTCTGTGAATCCAGAGTGCTGCTACCGTAGGGTGAACAATGAGAGGGAGCGGGGGAAGACTTAATCTGAAAGCTCCCACACTCACCCTTTTTGGGGCGTCAAATGAAGGCCTCCGCATAACGCTTTGAACATTGTGTTAAAGCGCTGGAAACTTCAGCGCGTTTTTTCGCCTTGTTCTAGAGGTGTATGTGAACGAGAAAAAGCGGGAGTGGGGGGGGGATTAATTAGAAAGACAAAAAGTTCAATTAAGTAATTTTCTCTTCACTCTGACATTTAATGATGCCTGATTCACAATCTACACATACGCTGAAGAGTCAAACTACCCGGTTCTCCATTAGCCAACTCTCCACAGGCGATGCTCTCGAACGGCGTCGTGGACGGCACACACTTTTTTTTTTTACATCATAACAGCAACATTATTTTAAAAATAGCACACTCAACTCCTTTTTAACGACGCCCCCCCCCCCCCTCCCATGCACCTGAAATGTTGGCACATCCAATTTGGAGACAAACCTTTCTCCCACACACGAGCTCTCCCTGCGAAAATGCATGTATCTCCGAGATCTATACCCCGGCGTCAACGGCTGTAATGAGTTTTGCACTTTTCACGGTGAAAAATTGTCCAAAAGGCTGAGATATGCTTTCAAGTAGGAACGAGGGTTTCTTTAATGTGCCTCCAAATGAGCTCACAAATCACTCAGGCCACGGCGCCGCGTCACTGTGATGACACCGAGATGGCTGCCATTCCCTCATAGCTGTCTGTGTATGTGCCTATATATGCCTCAGTGTATATATATATATATATATATATATATATATATATATATATATGTGTGTGTGTGTGTGTGTGTGTGTGTGCACAGTCATAAATATTTTACAATTTGTACATTTAAAATCAAAAAGATGGTAAATCCAGGCATTTGACTTCATAACCGTTGAAACCTCATCTGATGCCACTGATCCTCATTTCTGTGCAAAGGGGGGGAAAAAAACTTGCGGTTTCCTTTGAACGTGGTTCAGAAATGATCTCATTTGATCTGACGTTTTCCTGACAGCAGTGTGAAGCAGTCTCTGTGGACTCGGTTAGAATAACTTTGAAAAACTATCGTGCGGTGAAGCAGGGGGAAATGAAGTAGTAATGGGGCCTGGCAAAATAAATCGTGGAGAGTTAGACAGAGATGTACCTTAGCGCCATCACCTCTTCCATTATCCAGTTACCAGCTCTGAGTACGGCATGCTGTGTTATCATTTATTCATTTCAAGGCACTAGTCACTAAACATTAGACACTAGTCCTTATATTTGAAACACTAGTCGATACAGTAAAGTCACTAGATACTAGTTCTATTAGAATAACCACTAGTTACTAACCTGGTTATGACTAGTCACTTTTCTCTAGTAACAATATAGTTATTTTATTTTAGTAGTACCTAATTTAAGGGGACTAGTCTATTCTGACTAGGAAAATAAAGTTGCAAACAAGAAAGGGCTCAGAGCCGATCCCTGATGTAATCCAACCTCCACCTTGAACCCATCCGTCACTCCTACCGCACACCTCACCACTGTCACACTGCCCTCATACATATCCTGCACCACTCCTACATACTTCTCTGGTACTCCTGACTTCCCCATGCAATACCACAGCTCCTTTCTTGCCACCCTGTCATATGCTTTCTCTAAATCCACAAGGACACAACGTAACTCCTTCTGGCCTTCTCTATACTTCTCCATCAACATTCCCAAAGCAAACATCACATCTGTGGTGCTCTTTCGTGGCATGAAACCATACTGCTGCTCGCTGATCGTCACCTCTCCTCTTAACCTAGCTTCTATTACTCTTTCCCATATCTTCATGCTGTGGCTGGTCAACTTTATACCTCTGTAGTTGCTACAGTTCTGCACATCACCCTTATTGTTAAAATCAGTACCAGTATGCTTCTTCTCCACTCTTCAGGCATCGTCTCACTTTCCAAGACTGTGTTAAACAATCTAGTTAAAAACCCCACTGCCATCTCTCCTAAACACCTCCATGCCTCCTCAGGTATGTCATCAGGACCAACTGCCTTTCCACTCTTTATCCTCCTCATAGCGCTCTCACTTTATAATTGCATAATTATTAAGTGCGTAATTTCCCTATGGGGATCAATAGAGTATATCAAAATCCCCCCCCCAAAAAAATCAAAATTCCTCCTTGCTAATCCACTGCACTTCCTGATTCACTATCCCCACTCATCCAACTTTCTCTCTCTCTCATTTTCTTCATTCATCAGCCCCTCAAAGTACTCCTTCCACCTTCTCAACACACTCTCCTCTCTTGTCAGCACATTTCCATCTCTATCCTTGGATCACCCTAACCTGCTGCACATCCTTCCCAGCTCACTTCCTCGGTCCAGCCAATCGGTACAAGTCCTTTTCTCCTTCCTTAGTGTCTAACCTCTAATACAACTCACCATACACCTTTTCCTTTGCCTTTGCCACCTCTCTCTTCTCTTTATGCCACATCTCCTTGTACTCCTGTCTACTTGTTTCGTCTCTCTGACTATCCAACTTCTTCTTTGCCATCCTCTTCCTCTGTATACTTTTCTGTACTTCCTTTCACCAACCAAGTCTCCTTGTCTTCCTTCCTCTGTCCAGATGAAACACCAAGTACCTTCCTAGCTGTCTCCCTCACTATTTCTGCAGTGGTTGCCCAGCCATACGACAACTCTTCACCACCACCCAGTGCCTGTCTTATCTCCTCCCTCAACTCCGCACAACAGTCTTCCTTCTTCAACTTCCACCATTTGATCCTTGGCTCTGCCTTCACTCTCTTCCTCTTCTTGGTCTCCAAAGTCATCATACAGGCCACCATCCGATGCTGCCTAACTAAGTTCTCCCCTGTCACCACCTTGCAGTCTCCGATCCCTTTCAGATCGCATCTCCTACATAAGATATAGTCCACCTGTGTGCACCTTCCTCCACTCTTGTACATCACCCTGTGTTCCTCCCTCTTCTTGAAATATGTATTCACCACAGCCATTTCCATCATTTTCGCAAAATCGATCACCATCTCGCACCATGGTGGAAGAGTTTGAACCCTCCTCCGATGCTCCTGGCCTTACTCCCCCTCCATCTGGTCTCTTGCACACACAGAATTCCTACCTTTCCTCCTCTCCCACTGCCTCTCCACATGCCTCCCCCTCTCCTGCTCCTTCGCCCAACAGTAGCATAGTTTCCACCAGAACCCTGCTGGCCAACAGTACTGGTGGTAGTCGTTGGTAACCCGGGCCTTGGCCGATCCGGTATAGAAATGTGATTTATGATCTGCATATTTGATTTGGCAAAGATTTTACGTTGGATGCCCTTCCTGATGCACCCCCCCCCCATTTGTCCGGGCTTGGGTCCGGTACTAAGAATGCACTGGCTTGTGCATCCTCAGTGGCTGTGTTGTAAATTAAATTAAATAACTAGTGTTTATTGAACTGTTACAAGTAAAAGAGAAAATTAGGTGTTACTAACTGAAATAAAGGACCTAGTTGTTACTAGTAAAAGAGAAAAGTAACTAGTCATAGTTAAATTAGTAACTAGTGCTTATTCTAATACAGCTAGCATCAAATTTTTAGCAACTAGTGACCTTACGTTAGTGACTAGTGACAGTCAGAGTAGCAACTGGTCTTTAAAAACATAGTACTAGTGTCTAAACTTTAGTGACTACCGTGTCACAATGATTAAGTGATACAACGGCCTGCCATATTTGGAGCCGTGTGCGCTGTACCTCCACCCCTCTTTTATCCCCTCCACACATCACTGCGAGGCCTCTTCCTGGTGTCGTCTAGTCTGTTCCCAATTCCCTCTCTTTGTGTTGTCGCTGTAAACCCAAATCACAGCAGAAACTGACTGGGGAAATTCCGCTCCCTTCTTCAAAGCCATATGCATTTCCATCAGAGGAAAATATTAAAAAAAACAGCTCATCTTAAGTAGAGGATGAGGGCCTTTTTGATTTTTCTATCCCTCACGAGCAGCGCTCACAACGCCTTTCCTATTTCGTCAAATGTGCAGAACAGCACGAGGGAAGTCTGCAGGGACACGGACTGGGGGCTAGCTGAAGAGTGGGCTAATAATCCTCCATGCTTGGCTAATGCGACTGTGTGGATGGACAAGTCTAAATGTGCCAAAGCGGAAGAGATTTTCTCTTAAAGGAGAGGGAAAAAAATAGCTTATGGCTGTCCTCATTCTCACTCCTTCCTGTTATCTCCCTCTTCATCTTCTTCTTGTGCCTGACAGGTGGTTGGGAGAAAATCTAGGGAGGTAAGAGAGCGTTCACTACAATAACAGGTACAACAGATACTGGGCAATTAACATACATCATACCCAATTCAGCCCAACCCATTTACCTTACCTGCCCCGTGGCTCCCCTCACATGATTTCTTTTTCAGACCTTCTGCTGCCTGGTTTCATCCCTGCCCCTTATGAAAAGGTAAACCCAAACTAGGGTACTACATGGTGCTATATGCAAAGCACTGCCATTATTGAGTCCAGGTAAGTAAGGACGCGATGGATTTGGGCTCGAGAGAGTTGGGCCGTGTGTCCAGTGGAGAACTTTAAAAAGTACTTCATGCATTTTCCTACTGGTTTCTATGGAAAGGTAAGGCTGTACTATGATCGCTCCACCTCTTTCCTGAGATGAGACGCTTCCATCTCAGCTCATCAAGTGTCACTTCTAGTGCCATCAGCCAATAAGAATGAAGGGGGGGCGGGGCCAGAGAGGGGAAAAAAGTTTAGATCTACTTTGTAGAAACAGAGAGCAAAGAGTAAAATAAAAATGAATCAATAAACATTGTGTATAACACAAAGTAACTAGGGCGGCACGGTGGCCCAGTGGCTAGCGCGGTCGCCTCACAGCAGGAAGGTCCTGGGTTCGAGCCCCGGGGTAGTCCAGCCTTGGGGGTCGTCCCGGGTCGTCCTCTGTGTGGAGTTTGCATGTTCTCCCCGTGTCTGCGTGGGTTTCCTCCGGGGGCTCCGGTTTCCTCCCACAGTCCAAAGACATGTAGGTCAGGTGATCGGCCATACTAAATTGTCCCTAGGTGTGAATGTGTGTGTGTGTGTTTCGGCCTTGTGATGGTCTGGCGGCCTGTCCAGGGTGTCTCCCCGCCTGCCGCCCAATGACTGCTGGGATAGGATCCAGCATCCCCATGACCCTGAGAGCAGGATAAGCGGTTTGGATGATGGATGGATGGATGAATAAAGTATTCTGATTCTGATTCTCTATTACTATAATATGAACTAGAAGAGCCCCGCTACAATGTAGCGGTTTGGTTCTCCACCCGTCTAAATCTCCCTCCTCTTCATCCTGCCAGCTAACCGCCTTCCCCCTGCCCCTAACCCCCCCCCCACTCCAACTCCCTCCCCCCAAATGCTCAGAATCACCTGAAATGCCGAGAAACGTGGTTTTTAGCCATTTTTAGAAAATGCATATTTTGCATAATTATTATAATTATTTTAATGTTCTGCTATTTTTCTGGTCCTCTTTGGAACAATACCTACCACCTCCCAAAAAAATTAGGATCATAAGTGCATTTTTGCAAAAATGCATATATTTTGCATAACGCCAAAACATTCCTAGTCCCAGAAATTTTTTTATATAGGTAAAAAAAAATCAAAGATGCTCAGAATCATCGGAAATGCCGAGAAAAGTGGTTTTTAGCCATTTTTATAAAAATGCATAATTTGCATAGTTATGCATAATTATGCATAATTTTAATTTTCTGGGATTTTTCCCCTTACTCTCTGAGACAATACCTACCACCTCCAAGAAGAATTAGGATCATAAATGCTTTAGTTTTCGGTCCCGCTATCTACACTAACACACACACACACACACACACACACACACACACACACACACACACACACACACACACACACACACACACACATTCCGAAAATATGGGAGTAGATAAAGAGGAAGCAGGACGGATATTTCCCTTGCTGTGACATGTGGTACAGCAGTAACTC
>NC_079221.1:45226823-45229743 GCF_029633865.1 Lampris incognitus
CTGCTATTTCATTGTAATGTTATTGGACTCTGCCTTTTATTTTGCTGTTGTGAAGCACTTTGTCACTACGCGTGAGCTTTACAACTAAAGTTCATTGTTATCATTACGCGCGCAGCGCGCACACGCGCGCGTAGGCCATCAGTTCGGGCGGGTCGTCAGACGTCGGGAGTTGACAGCTCTGTAGATGGAGGAGGCCTGCGGAGGACGACTGACAGCAGAGGTGGCAAATCCATGTCCGGAAAGTAAAAATCCTGTCCGTGTATTTGCTCCACCCATGTACTAGTCGGCGCCATCTTGAGTCGGGTTGACGGCATCAGCGGATTCAGTGCACGGGTGGATCAAATGCACGGTCAGGGTTTTTACTTTCTGGACATGGATTTCCCATCTGTGATTGACAGTCCCAGGCAGCATCCCCAGATCCCCCCGTGTTACCTCCGGCTTGGTCGGCCGTCCCTACAGACACAATGGGCCGTGTCTGCGGGTGGGAAGCCGGATGTGTGGGTATGCGTCCTGGTCGCTGTACTAGCGCCTCCTCTGGTCGGTCGGGGCGCATGTTCAGGGGGGGGGGGGGGGGATAGCATGATTCCCCCACGCGCTACGTCCCCCTGGTGAAACTCCCCACCGTCGGGTGAAGAGAAGCGGCTGGCGACTCCACATGTATGGGAGGAGGCACGTGGTAGTCTGCAGCCCTCCCCGGATCGGCAGAGACCGGGAGGGCTCGGGAGAGTGGGGCGATCGGCCGGGTACAATTGGGGAGGAAAAAAGGGGGGAAGGGGGGGAGAAATGCCTGATGGCCTAGGAAATATATTCAGCCATACAAAGCAGATTTGCCCGGTTATGCTTAGCCTTCAGTGACCTATGAACTATGACCCATGACCCCCCCCCCCCGCTAGCGTGGCTCGTCCCAAGCCGGTCGCTGTTGCAACCAAGCACATGTGAAGATGGGTTCTGCCAGACGACGAGAACCTCCCAGATGAGAGACCCCGCAGAGGTGCAGACGGGGTCTCCGCGCCGCTGTCCTGTCTCAGCAGAGCCAGCGTGGGACACGCCTGGTCAACGAGGACACCACATATTTCAAACTGCAGCTATTGCTACACCTCCTGGAGGAACTCTTGCACATCCAAGTCTGACCCCTGGGTCCTTATAGTCCCCGCCGTACTGAAGACAGGGGTCCAGGGGTTGGCTGAGACAGCCGTGAGACGGGGGACCGGGCGCTGACCACGTTTTTAAAACACGTGGAGACAACGGACGAATACACAGGGAGGAGGCTCAACACGCCGAGATGACGGGTTTCCCGAGGCAGTCTGCCTCCAATTACTCCCATTAAGCATTCAGCGAACAGCTTCCGCCGGTGGCGGCGTCTCCTGTCCACCAGCGCCGCAGCAGGTGTGACGAGCAGGGCTCATAACCGCGCATTAACTCACTTGTCAACACGCGACGCCCCCGAGCAAACTGCTGCGACGCGCTTAAAAGACACTAAAACACAGTCCACCCTCTCCTGCCCCCCTCCGCTTATCCCAATTGGGGTCGCGGGGACGCTGGAGCCTACCCCTGCAGCCATTGGGCGGCAAGCGGACCGCTACACCAGCGCCTCCTCTGGTCGGTCGGGGCGCCTGTTCGGGGGGGGGGGGGGGACGAATAGCGTGATCCTCCCACGCGCCACGTCCTCCTGGTGAAACTCCTCACTGTCAGGTGAGAAGAAGCGGCTGGCGACTCCACGTGTGTCGGAGGAGGCACGTGGTAGGCTGGACAGGCTCTGTCCAGGGTGTCTCCCCGCCCGCCGCCCCAGGTCCAGGTTCAGGTCCAGGTCCAGGTCCAACACACACACCGGCGGCCGAGTCACCTGACCCACATGTCTTTGGACTGTGGGAGGAAACCGGAGCCTCCGGAGGAAACCCGCGCAGACACGGGGAGAACGTGCAACCTCCACACAGAGGACGACCCGGGACGACCCCCCAAGGTCGGACTACCCCGGGGGCTCGAACCCACGACCTCCTTGCTGTGAGGCTAAGCACTGCGCCACCGTGCCGCCCCTAAAGGGCCCGAGCCGGACACTGCCCAAACGTCTCAGAACAAACATGATTCGGGGTTCCCCGTGTGACTCCCCGGTGACGTCACGCAGGAAAATACATATGCATGTCGCTCTGACGGCTTCGTCTGACGGGGGGGGGGGGGGTGGGGGGGGGGGGGGGGGGGGGGGGGGGGGGGGGGGGGGGGGGGGGGGGGGGGGGGGGGGGTGGGGGGGGGGGGGGGGGGGGGGGGGGGGGGGGGGGGGGGGGGGGGGGGGGGGGGGGGGGGGGGGGGGGGGGGGGGGGGTGGGGGGGGGGGGGGGGGGGGGGGGGGGGGGGGGGGGGGGGGGGGGGGGGGGGGGGGGGGGGGGGGGGGGGGGGGTGGGGGGGGGGGGGGGGGGGAGGGGGGGGGGGGGGGGGGGGGGGGGGGGGGGGGGGGGGGGGGGGGGGGGGGGGGGTGGGGGGGGGGGGGGGGGGGGGGGGGGGGGGGGGGGTGGGGGGGGGGGGGGGGGGGGGTGGGGGGGGGGGGGGGGGGGGGGGGGGGGTTGGGGGGGGGGGGGGGGGGGGGGGGGGGGGGGGGGGTGGGGGGGGGGGGGGGGGGGGGGGGGGGGGGGGGGGGGGGGGGGGGGTGGGGGGGGGGGGGGGGGGGGGGGGGGGGGGGGGGGGGGGGGGGTGGGGGGGGGGGGGGGTGGGGGGGGGGGGGGGGGGGGGGGGGGGGGGGGGGGTGGGGGGGGGGGGGGGGGGGGGGGGGGGGGGGGGGGGGGGGGGGGGGGGGGGGGGGTGGGGGGGGGGGGGTGGGGGGGGGGGGGGGTGGGGGGGGGGGGGGGGGGGGGGGGGGGGGGGGGGGGGGGGGGGGGGGGGGGGGGGGGGGGGGGGGGGGGGGGGGGGGGGGGGGGGGGGGGGGGGGGGGG